>NC_064632.1:107661011-107965456 GCF_023864275.1 Schistocerca cancellata
TACCTTTCGCAAATCACTTACCTCACAAAAATCTTCGTTACTCGAACTACTGCAATACAGCGAGCGCCACTTCTGCCAGGTAAATAAAAGATTCAAACTACTGAAGGCACTAACTACTGATAGGCATAAATAGCAAATGAAAGATTTTGATAGAGAACAAACAATGTATTTACCTTAGTAGTGTTCAAAAGTCATTATATATATATAGCAGTTCATGGCATCCAGTCTTACAAATTTACTGTCTCTGATGGACACACGTCCAGATCGTCCGCTCTCAAAATTCCGCCATCTCTCTCCCCACATGCACCACTGCTGGCAGCTCACCTCCAACTGCGCAACGCTACGCGGTTAACAGCCAACTGCCCAACACTACAATGGCAGAAAACAATGCAAACTAGCCACAGACTGCACACAGCACAGCCAGTGATTTTCATACAGAACGCTACGTGGCGTTACCAATAAGAAAACCTAGCCATCCTACTTACATAGGCCCCATGCTCCCCACAAAAATTTTACAAATTGTTTTGGGCACTGGCCAATACATATTTGTTAAAATTTTTTCACAATTACAATAGCAAAGAAATCAAATGCACACACTTATTGATACAATGTTGGTCAAAAGCTAAAATTTTCTAACAGTCCATAAAGACAGTCCTGATCGTTCATCACAGTAAAATAGTGTTTTTCTCAAAGTCTGAGCAGTAAAAGATAATGCACACGGAAGTAGTGGATTTGCATGCAGTCTTGACGAAGTAGTGTTGTCCTTCCAACGGAAAGACAGTGCTTACTCTCGACATGCAGACAGGTAATGGGCCACAACAAAGCAAACCCACCGCAGAGTCAGTCAAAGTTTTGAGGAATATTGGTAGGTAGGTCATCACAGAGTAGACCCACTGTAGTCCTGGTAGAGATTATGGTACTGGTGGGCCACCAGATGTGCAGACCCCCTGCTGTCCTTGTAGAAATAATGGTATTGGTGGCCCATCAAAGATGCAGACCCATTATAGTCCTTGTAGAGACGGCCAGCAGCCATCTATTGCGACTGTGCAGATGCACAATCACCATCGAAGAGTCTTGAAGAGAACATAGCAAGTCCATAAACCACCACTTGTGCACTCGCAAAGTTTTTGGAATGGTCCTTAGAACCAACAGTGCTGTTAACCAGTCCCTTGCTGAATTATCAACACATGTGCAAACACTAACAGTGCCTACTTCTCACATATTGTCCATATACTATGACCAACAGAAACGTGTGCAGCTAAATGAAACTTACAAGTTACTTAATTTGATGAACTGATGTCAAATACAATTTTATAACATAAGAATACAATAACAAAGATACAAATACATCATTAAAGAACACAACAATACAGATAACATTTGTAGTAAAACAGGCTTTACAAAAGAATAGAAATAAACATGCACATCAGTGTTACAAGAATTATGGCAGAAGTACATACATAAAGATCAGAATAACTTTTGAAACATCAACTTCACATATGAACAGAACAGACAAATAATGTCTAAACATCTTTACAAAGTAAATAACATAGTATTAGAAAAATTCTACAACATAACTCTCATCAGCTAAACACATAAAGACAGGAAAAACCCAAATACACAAGGGTACACAAACACATAGCAGAATAACACAAGAGGAAATGGCAGGGTTTGTTTTCAGTGTAACATTTGGTACTACAGTCCAACCCAAAACTTCATTCCATAGATATTTCGTCTTATTTCAACATTTGTTTCCACTAAAAAATCCTATCAAAGCATGCTTTCTGTATTTATATGTTCAGATATTTCTTATGTCATTATTTATTTTCTATTATCTTACCTCATCATTTATTTCCAAGAAAATCCTACCTAAACCTGTTGTCCCTAAATCCTACTTTTTTATTCATCTCCTCTTTCAAAATACGTTTTTGGCCAAACCATTTTCTTATAGCTTCTCAATGCATTTCTTACAATTCATGACAACTCGTTCTCTTATATAGCCTACCCCATCTTAAGCTAACTTAAATCTAGTGAGCTCAGATGCATAAACTAAGGGATGAGGCAATGCAGCAGCACAAAACAATTAACACAAACAGCAATGACAAAAAAATGCAAATTAGCAAAGTTAGCAGCAATAAATATAAATTAGCAAAGCAAATGCAACATTATAACTAATATCAGCGAATGTGCAGCAACAAGAAAAATAAATCAGTAGTAAAACTGGCTTAACAGAGTAATACAAAGTGAAATTCAGTAGCACTATGCCTGGCAAACAGCATCAGCAACTGCAATAACTTATACCTAAATAAGCCATAGCTCAAGCAGAAGAAAAGTACAGTAAAGATAGGAAATGTCTAATAACGATGTCACATCTTAACACTAGAGTGATGCATCACGAGAACTTACTGTAGCAGACAAGTTACCAAACCGTAAAAAAATTATTTATGCAATTCCTGTGAAGGGAAATGTCTACTTATGTTCGCTCGTTTCCTTGGAAGTAAATCATAAAATTATTATTTACTCGATCTGTAGACAGAAAATGTTTACATTAGTACATCTATTAAATTTTATTTTAACCAATGCTGCAGTGCAGCTAGAAACTAGATGTTAAACAAAATGAGCAAATATCTCTACTAGAAAGACAATAGATATAAAATGTTTCTCATCATTTCATTAGGCATTTTAGTAAACATCATAAATTAAGAGCTCCACAGTGTAACTATATGTTTTCAAGTTTGAGAGTGTTGTATTTGTGATGCTTTCTACAAAGAAATGTCAATAGCGAAGATAGTGGCCTCTTTCTTCTCCACCTAATGGCTTTTGTCAAGGCTAGCACACCTGGGCGCTCACAACGCATTACGTGACGGTCACTTACCTTTCTTCCTTTCTTACCGAAATATTTACGACAGCAGTTTCCGCTACAGTGACAGTCTCATATAAAAATTTCACAGGTCCAAAATTTGCTTTACAAATGTTTGGAAACAAAATCCTGTAAATATAACAGTGTCCAAAAAATTTTCGCCGGCATTGTGATACATTCACTCATTTACACACATTTCATAACTCTTAAAGTAAGATTCTTGGTTTCCAACATCCTTTTTCACAAATCAGAGTCCCTAACCACTACTCATTAGTCCTTACCTTATTACACATATACGTATTCGTCGACAGGTCAATCTTGCGTCGACACTTCCATATTTCATCATAATAAATACATAGCATAATCAGATTCCTCATATAGCACCAGCTTATTTATCATAAACACACCTCAACAGCATAATACACATCGTCATTGTAATGATAACATCATAACACAACAATCACATCTCAAAATCATCATAGCTTCCTCCAATAATTTCAAAATCTAAAAAAAAAATTCTATGCTCATTTAAATAGTGTCATCTCCCTCAAACGTACTTTAAAGTACTTTTTAAAAATCATGATCCCATACCAAATACATCATTCAAAGCTCTCATAGCATCACAATGGTTCCAAAAAAATATGAACAGTTCACAACGTACAGACAAAATACAATTTCGTAAGTGTGAAGTTATCCAACGTTGTAATTACGTAAACATCTGTCACTGATGTAGCAAAATAAATGTTTGTCTCTCTCAGTTAAATGATCAGATAGCTGGGTAATTTATGTGTTAGAGAAATATGGTACCGATGTATAAAGCTGTATAAGCAAATACCATATAAGCTAGGGCTCCTTGTGCTTGCCAAACACATGGTACACAAAGTAAACGTGTACCCCCCCCCCTGAGGATTAATGTAATTATACTTTCAGGTGTTACAGATTACAGCAATGGAATGAAATGTATCACGGAAAACCTTTGTATCATTGTAATTCAAAAATCTTTAAAAATAAATGTTTTAAGTACAAATTTAATCACTCAAATACGTGTACTGTAGCGCTAAACTGTGCGTCTTGTTGTAAGGTATCTCCGTCATTACTTAAGGTTAAAAAATGTGCCAAGTGTCGTAATTATCGGGAAACTTTCTTTGTAATTCAAAAATCTTGAAAAATAAATGATTTAAGTACAAAATTAATCACTCAAATGCGTGTCCTGTAGCGCTAAATGTGCGTCGTGCTGTAAGATAATTCTGTGGAAGTGTCGTAGTTATCGTCCTCTGTAAGCAAGTTCTGCTGAAGTCAATGTACTTACCTCATCATAAACGAAAGTGAAAAGCTTTGCTTATAGATACCGTAGTTATTACGTACCTTACCATGATCAAGAAAGTACTATAATGCAACGTATTGTTGTGCTACGAAAAAGGCTGTTACTACTACAACATGTTTTACTTTCCAGAATAATACAGAAAAAACTGTGCAGATATAAAACACATGCACCGCAAAAGCAACAATGTAAATAGTGTCACATATTAGCAGCATCGTGATATAATCGTGTAGCTATCAAAGAGACCAAATGTTAAGTCATCTTTAATCTCACCGAATGTACTTCAAATAAAGAGTATCTTTTCAAGTACCAAAATGTTGCATTAAAATCTCATTAGCAGTGTATGTTCTAAGTATGTAAGCCTGATACTTGTTATGTAATCATGCAACTAACAAGCAAGAATGTACAAATAACAACACTGTGTCGTCTGTTCACTATAACAATGCATTCGTAATTTCTATTTAAATAAGTTGTCTTGGTTCTTGACTGGATATTTAACTTCAAACATTGTTGCATGGTAACAGTTTCTTAAGTCTGACAAAGCATACTAGAAATCTGAAGTGAAAAGTTGTATGGCCAAGACAAAGCAGACTATCTTTCAATAAACGGTTTTACATGTGAAATGTGGTGTAAACCTCTACTCTTCCTAGTACACAGAGTTTCAACTTCACCGGAATTATCATGTGGTATACGTCGGATTCTGTAAGGTCCATTGTAATCTAGAAAGAATTTGTGACTCAAGTGTTTCCTCTTATATGACAATGAATGAGCTTTAATGAGAACTTTCTGACCAATATATAATTTATTTGCATTTGCTTTACCGTGTAGTTTTCTCCTTTTGTTTGCTGCTGAATTTATATTTTTAATAGCCAAATCAATTATGTCTTTGTGTCGAAGTTTACGTGTATTCGGGAAAGGTACAAGCTCTCTGATTCTGTTCGGTGGTTCTTCATTCTTCAATACAAGAGTAGGTGGTAAAGCAGTGGAGTCATGAGGCATTTCATTCAGCACGTTTTGAAATAAGTGTAAATATCTGTCCCAGTTCTGATGCTTTCTGTGACAATAAAGTCTGCAAAGCTTATTGATTTCTTTCATAATCCGTTCAGACGGGTTACAATGTGGTGACTACAATGAAATAAAAACAGGTTTGATTTTATGGTTCTGAAACATGCGTGACCAAGCAGCAGATCTGAATTGCGGTCCGTTATCTGAAATGACTTAACTAACGTGTCCAACTTCACGTTAGAAATTTTTAACAAAGGCGTTGGATACAGACTGTCCAGTGGCTGTACATAACGGAGTGAAAGAAACATATTTGAAGTAAGTTCAACAGCGACCAGAACGTACGAAAATCCATTCGATGTTCCCAAGAGATCAACAGCAGCAAATTCTTTTAATTAAGAAGGAATGATAGGAAACAACGGAGCACGATGTAAGACCGTAGATGGTTTCGCCTTTTGACAAAGTTTACAAATAGACATAACTCTTCGAATTCTCTTTTCCATATTGTTAAAATAACAAGTCGTTCGAAGAATATGATAAGATTTTCGTGGACTAAAATGTGCGTAGCTGAAATGAATGTACCAAGTGAGCTTATTAACAAAATCATCTAGAATGCAAAGTACCCATAGCTTGTCATCAACAGTGCAGCGATTGAAGAGTATGTTGTTTCTAACCAGATAATAATGCCGAATCTGAGTGTGTGTCTTTCCTTGCCATTTACTTTTGATGTCTTTCCAAATCGGATCTTTATCTTGTTCATGAGCAATGTCCTTTAAAGATGTGGTGATGAAGTTTTCAAAGGCGACTTTCTGAATGTAAAGAAGACTGAAATTTTTCTCGAGGTTGCCTTCTGTGTTACTTTTCTCAAGCCCAGCCGGTGCGCGTGACAGCTCGTCCGCAACAATGTTCTCCTTGCCGGGAATGTGGACTATTGTGAAGTGGAATTCTTGCAGAAACAATGCCCAACGTTTTAACCTGTCATGATATAAGTTTGAAGACATAAGAAATTGTAATGCATGATGATCACTGTATACTTTTACGTGCTTACCAGAAAGAAAGAAACGGAATTTGTTAAATGCCCAAACGATAGCTAAAGCTTCTAATTCAGTAACGGAATAATTTTTTTCAGATTTTGTTAGCACTCAGCTAGCAAAAGCAATAGTTTTCTGAACAGTAGTGTCATTTTCTGTAGCTTCTTGAAATAAATGGGCACCAAGACCGACTTTAGAAGAATCCGTGCTAAGGCAGAAATCTTGTGACAGATCTGGATGAGCTAATATTGGCGCGTTAAGTAGCGATTCTTTCAAAGAATTGAATTCCAACTGTGCTTGTTCGTCCCAGTTCCAAATAGTATTTTTTCCAGTGAGAGAACAAAGTTTTGGTGTAACAAGAATTTGCATATTCAGAAAACGACGGTAAAAATTTACGAGACCTAGAAAACTGTGGACTTGTTTTTTTGTGGATGGAACTGGAATGGCTCTGATTGCTTCTAACTTTTCAGGATCCGGCTGAATGCCTTCAGAAGAAATAATATGTCCCAAAACTTCACCTTTGTCCTACCGAATTCAGAGTTTTCCAAGTTAACTGTAATTCCAGATTCTGCAAAAATACGTAACACGCTGTTGAAGATGCGATTATGTTGTTCCCATGAGGTTTCTGCTATCAGAATATCGCCCACATATAAGGTGATGTGACGTTTTAAGAACTCGGGTAATATGGAATTTCGCCCGCGAATGAATGCTGCCGAAGAAATGTTCAAACCTAAAGGAAGTTTCCGAAACTGATAACAAACGCCGAAACAAAGGAAAGATGTGTATTTTATACATTATGGATGAAGTTCGAGCTGATAAAAGCTGGATCTGAGATCAATAGAAGACAACACTTTTACACCATTAAAATTTTGAAGAAGTTCTTCCAACATTTGCGGCCTGTCTGTTACAGGAATGATGACAGTATTGATTTGTCTCGAATCTAAGACAAGCCTGATCGATCCATTTTTCTTCTCAACAACATGTAATGGATTGTTGTATGAGCTTACTGCAGGCTCAATAATGCCCTCGTCAAGCATAACGAACACCAAATTGGTATTGAAAACCCTTGATTGTTCCTGTTTTGTGAGCAAAAACTGTGCAATATGTTTGTAAAATCTTAAAAAGGTCTTGCCTATCAGTGTCAATACAATTCTCAATTAATTGAATTTTATTCTGAATTAACTCATTAGCATGAAATGCGCCGTCAATATCATCCCTGTCAGTACTTGCAGATTGATTGTTAGTGTCTAGTACCATCGAAAATTCCGAACTGTTGTCTAACAGGAGGTAAAGCCGATTGATTTCTTCGTCATAGTTTGAGAGCCAATTTTCAAATTTCAAAGCTATTGACTTACCTTCTTTCTCTAAACTTATTTCAGTATCGTGAAAGTTTAAGATTGCTTTGCATTCATTAAAAAAGTCTACTCCCAATATAATTTCCATCGACAATAATGGAATAATAAGAAAGATCATTGAGAAGCTGTGGCTTTGACAAAAGAGTTATAAGTTGGTTTGTTGACGTACATCTACACTTTTTCCAAAGATTGCACCTTGTAATTTTATCTTACGTAAAGGCATTTTCACGAATTACTGAAATGGGACTGCCAGAGTCAAGTACTGCCGTAAATTTAATGTCATTTACTGTAATGTGAATGACAGGATATGGAATGTTGTTATGTTTTACATCATGTTCCTGGAGTAAGATGTCCCTAATGTCATCCATTTTTACATAATTACTAGCTATGGCAGCTGCGTCGTCAGTTTCATAAGTACGTTTTGTGGCTGCCAGCGGTATGAGTCATTGCCTATTGTCTCTTTGTTGGCGCGTGTCGTTATTGGGATTTGGAGACCTAACTTCTGCAAATTCACCATGTCAAGAGGGCCCTGCCCTGTTTGAATCCCGCCAGTTCTGATACAATTCAGGTCTGTCGTTACGATCATATCGTCTGTCGTCATTTCGGTAGATTCCATAGTTTCTTTCTTGTCGGTGATGTGGTGGAGAATTTCTCCCTGAATCGTAACTGCGCGCTGGACCATTGCGTCTAAAGTTATTCTATCTCCCTTGATAATAATTATTTTGGTTCCCATATTGTCTGTTTCTCTGATTGTCTCTGTGATAGTCATTGCCACAGAGAGGTGATCTTTCCACGTAATTATAACTACACAGCCAACGGTTCTCATACGGGTGGTGTCTGTTTTGATCACGATTTGTGTTGTGAGAATAGCCTTGTTGTGTCCAGTTATTATTTCTTTCATCGCGGAATTGCGACGGATGTGACTTGTAATTGTTGTGTTCCTGTTTTCGCGTTCCGCGTGGCTGTGGCTGTTCCGTATTTCTATGTCCCTCTTCCCGTATTGGAGCGCGAGTGTCCTCTGAAATACGTAATTCTTATATTACCTGTGTCAGCTGATCTTGTACTTCCCGGATTTCTCTTTGGTGTTGCGTATTAATTT
Organism: Schistocerca cancellata; assembly: GCF_023864275.1. Classification (NCBI taxonomy): domain Eukaryota; kingdom Metazoa; phylum Arthropoda; class Insecta; order Orthoptera; family Acrididae; genus Schistocerca; species Schistocerca cancellata. The sequence continues at coordinate 107,669,680 of NC_064632.1, forward strand.
GATTCTGATTTTGTTTGAATTTTCTAATTTGTTCGCACTCTTCTGTGTCATTAAAGACTACCGGTTTTGTGTCATTCAGATTATCATCTACCTTCGTAGATAAATTATTTAGCTGATCCGAAAGTTCAACTACTTTATCTAATAATGAACTAATTTTCTCCATGTGTCTTTCTGCACCAATTTTCCGAGTATCTACTGTGTCCTTTAAGTTTTCCTGAGTTTTTGCAAGTTGCGTAACCGAATCGGTAGATGCAACTGTTAGTTTGCAGTTCTTTTATGGCTGCTTCATGATTCTGTAATGAATTTTCATGCCGCGAAAAAATAGGTTGAAAATGCTCACAAATTTGTGTTTTCCCGTCATTACATACTTTTTGACATTTCGATTCGATTTTAAGTAACTCAGCAGTTAAACCTTCACGTGTTTGTTCCAACGAGTCTAACTTTTGAAGCTGTTGCTGTGTTTGTCTCTGATTTTGTTCCATCGTGTCTAACTTTTGAAGATTTTGTTCCATTGTTTCTAACTTTTGAAGCTTTTGTCCCATTTGTTGTATTAATTGTAACAACAATGCACTGGTTTCTGAAACATGTTCCACAGTGCTTTTCGGCAGCGAATTCGCACCGGCAACATTTCACATTTTGACAAGCAGAAACTGTGTCTTGACTTATTTGAGAAAACGGTGAGGACCCAAAACCTGAATCTAAAGTATTTGTGAGATTGTGTCCTATCATTCCTGAGGCGAGCTGTTGCCGACCGATCGATCGCTAATGCTTCCCTGTTCACTGATTGTTTCACTGTCCACGCCATTATTTGCAGCCCACTCCATTTCCCTATGCATAATTACCAAATTACTACTTCGAATGTCTGTTAATTCATTACACAGTGGTGACGATAAGCTACGCTCGTCGTCACTATTATTTCTCAGTTTACTTTGGAGCCTAGTGTTGCTTTTCACACGCCATTATTGTCACAATATTTCACACGATAACACAGAAAAACTCAATTTGAATAGCAAAAATAAGAGAACACATTAACATAGCACCGAAAATAATACCTAGTTAATTGCAAGCGCAGCTGCGAAATACTTGGTGCAAATCTACATGCATGTCACAACTGTTTTACTGTACAACAATGAAAGACTGCAACTACAAAGGAGATTCTCTCTACAACAACGCGCTAGCAATAAACAAAAGCTACACTAATTACACAAACTACAAGAAAAAAATCAGAAGATTCCAGTGAGGTATCCTCGGCTAAGGGTCGACATATAAAACGTCCCCTTAGAAAAATTATTGGATTACTGTGATAAAATTCTCTTACATTATTTGATTTTCAAACAGCTGAGCAAAACTGAACGTACTTAGACATTTCGCTCTTTACCTATTCTGATCAACACTAAACTGACACACAATATTTTTTAGCGCAACGCAATCTTTCAATAATCCCTACAAAAGAATGGCCCTGATTAACATTAACCTATACTTTTCACAAATCACTTACCTCACAAAAATCTTCGTTACTCGAACTACTGCAATACAGCGAGCGCCACTACTGGCAGCTAAATAAAAGATTCAAACTACTGAAGGCACTAACTACTGATAGGCATAGTTAGCAAATGAAAGATTTTGATAGAGAACAAACAATGTATTTACCTTATTAGTGTTCAAAAGTCATAATATGTATAGCAGTTCATGCCATCCAGTCTTACAAATTTACTGTCTCTGATGGACACACGTCCAGATCGTCCGCTCTCAAAATTCCGTCATCTCTCTCCCCACATCCACCACTGCTGGCGGCTCACCTCCAACTGCGCAACGCTACGCGGTTAACAGCCAACTGCCCAACACTACAATGGCAGACAACAATGCAAACTAGCCACAGACTGCACACAGCACAGCCAGTGATTTTCATACTGAGCGCTACGTGGCGTTACGAATAAGAAAACCTAAACAGCCTACTTACATACCAAAACACTTCGATTCTCTTCATTTTCCTTTTTCCTCACAGCCAATGCCACACTTCCGCACAGTGCTGTGTTCCACAAGTGAGTTATGCAAACGAGTCATAAATTTATATTCATACAGAATGCAAGATTGTAAACTGTGGCCACCCATGGATGAATGTATGACGCTGTAGTACTATTCACGGGGACAGTAAACAGTGGACATGTCGATACCAGGGCACATAGTCATTGCGAATTTCATTTCGTGTACTCAGATTGACAGTAACTACGCTTCGTAGACAGGAGCGTGGAAAAGATACGCAGATGTCAGCATTTGAGAGATAACCTGTAGTTACTCTCAAAGAAGCCGATTGGAGTAATCGACGAATCGTTCGACAGCTGCACGGAAGCGACACCACTATTCGATGATGTTGATAGGAATGGGTGTTCTGTGGACGAACAGAGTGTCACGAAGGGAGCGATTGGCCTGGATAAAGACGACAAAACCTGAGAACAGTGCAATCGTCAGCGAGACGCTCAGAGCGGAGATTCATCATTATCATCGATCCGACGTACAGCAGGTGCTTCAGCGATTACAAGGACCATTTACAGGCGACTCACAGAAAGGGCGCAGAGCTCCTTACGTCCCTTGCTTCGACTACCATTGTAGCCTACAACAAGAAGACCTTTGCAGTGCTGCCGGAGATATTCGGCCTAGATTGTCATTGACTGGAGTAGGGTTGTCTTCAGTGATGAGTCCCGCTTCGAACTGAGCCCCTACGGATAGTGAAGACACGGTGGTAAGTCCCAACCCAACTGTCGCCCCCCCATACGGCCCGACAACCAGGAGCGATGGTCTAGAATGCCTTTTGATTTCATAACAGGACCCCTTAGGTTGCCATCAACGGTAGCGGCTTACAGAACAGGCGTACGTCAACTGTCTTACACAGCCCGTTTAGTTGTCCTTCATGGCAAGCCATCCTAGATTTCAGCAACATAATGCCCACCAGCACACGGCGAGAGTTTGCATGGTTTGTCTTCGTGCTTGGCAAGCATTTTCACCAGATCTGGCCCTCCTATCAGCTCGCGGTTTTGACGATCCAACGCACCAACTGAACAGAATTAAGCCTTATATCCCTCCGGACTACATCCAACAATTCTGACAATCAATGTCAATTCGAATAATTGCATGCATGAGGGCCAGAGGTGGATCAATGCGTTATTGGCTTGCTTAATTTGTGAAACTCTCTCTTGAACAAATCAGCCAACTTTAATTTAATCATGTGTTTGTCTGTACATGAACGTCACATCCTTCGCAGTGCGACTTTTGTCTTTGAGTGTTTCCTCTTTCAATTAACTTACGTTTGGTACTAGTAGACTTCGTTTGTCCACGAATTCCCGCTTTGCCTGTGCTAGTCTGCTTTCTATGCCTCCCTTGCTTTGGCCGTCGTGTTATTTTGCTTCCATAGTATTTCTTTACTTTATCTACCTCTTATTAACCAATGATGATGTTAAATTTATCATCAGTCTCACTTCTGCTACTTCCTATTACTTTCGTCTTAAATCGGTTTGCTCTCATTCGAGAAGTATGATCACTAATCTGTTCATTCCAATCTATGTCTCGTGAAGTTCTTCATTTCATTAGTGATACTTATCGTTGGCATTCCTTTACTTTGAACATAAATCCCGCTATCCAACCTTTATTTCCATCATAGCTTCTTCGATGTACAAGTTGAATAGCCGAAAGACTACATTCCTGTCTTACACTCTTTTTAATCCGAGCATTTGGTCCTTTGGTTCAGTTCTTATATTTCTTTCTTACTTCTTGTTCAAATTGTGTATTTTTCGTTTTAGCTTCTACCTTACTACTATTTTTACTAGAATTTCGAACATTCTTCTCCGTTTTATATTGTCGATCTTCTATTCTATTTCGACAAATCCTATTAACATGTCTTGAATTTTTGAATCTTACCCCCAGTTTCAAGTGTAACGTCGGACTTCTCTCTGTAGTACTTCTGAGTTCCCTAAAGCGAAACTTATTGTCACCCAAAAGACTGTCAATTGAAAACCTCTGCTATAAATAATGGTAAGCGTCATTTTATGAGAAACACCGTTATCGCTTGCAAAACGTGGTAAGTGACATGCTTAATTCACATTATTCGACAGTTCACATGTAAACTGAGAAATGGCAGTTTAGTATCTAATTCCAGATGTTCTCTGACGGAAACAATGTCGAGATGTGTGCATGTAAGCAGATGTAAATACCAGAAACATAGCTGACAGCAGTAGTAATGCATGTGATGTTCGTGCCACTAAAATGCTTTTCAGGGGACAGTTTTACGAATCAGAGGATGATGTAGCTTACTACGACTCAGATGAAGATACTGAATATGTTTCTCAATTCAGATGGGCTTCAAAAATTGTTACTAATCAGATATATGTGAATATTTGTTTAAGCAAGTAAACAATGGTAAGGTGTGTATCTCACCAGAGGTTAGTGAATTTATATGCAAGGGTGGTGGTTGAAATGTTAATGGCCTTCCTTACAATTGCTTACATACTGTTGTAAGATGGGTACTAAAATTAATTTTCATATTGTGCTAAGTCAAAGATTAACTTGTGAGAGTGTGGCATTTTATTATTGCAAAAATTGTTAATCCAAATCTTAACTTCAGAAACTGTAACAATTCTGACCTCTTACATTTGTATTTTTTACAGGTCTCGCAGTAATATTTCATTTATTCGCTCAGAAAGTAAACAGTGGTAAGACAATGCTGAGCTATTTTAAGTGCGAACTATCTGAAAGAGAAATGCAGTCCTGCACACCTATAGATCGGAGAAGAAATGACGGAGAAAGTAGGAATATGCAGGGGTTGGACTAAAATTCAGAGTTTATTTATCATATGGCACATATTAAGGATACTGAACTCCTACATATCAGCACTTCATTACAGCTCTCCAGCATAATATATTACTACGACTGACACTATTTGTAGGGGAATATCGAGGTCTTTCATGTAGTTTATCACTCCACTCGCTACTGCTCGAAAATCTTCGAAAGCACCTTTCAAATACAATATAAGCTACACTTTCTTGTTCTGACTAGAGTTACAATATGGTGATGAAAGCTTCCGGCACTGGCGGAGAGTGTTTCCATGGCCCGTTCGGATGCGATTCAGAATAGTCGAAATTGTCCGATGCTGGTGAAATCCAGTGGTTTCTCCTGGATACAGAGCAGCTTCACACCTTGTGGAGGGCAGTTATATTGAAGCAGCGTTTCCATTCATCGATGACAATGAATTTATATTCAGCAAGTACCCTGGCTGTGATAAGGGCGAGATGTCTTGAGCTCAGCTTTTTTCCTTCGAAAGACAATACATCATATAAAACTAGGTCATGATTATCAACAATCTTCCGATATTGACGTGGTAGCGAAACTCCCATCTGATATGAGGAGTTGGAATGCGACTCAGGATAGAAAACAAGTATACAGGCGACCATATTGACCGATTATCGACGTGAATGGATTGTTTTCACACATGGACTATCAAGCCAAACAGAATAAAAGTTCAAATGGTTCAAATGGCTCTGAGCACTATGTAACTTAACATCTGAGGTCATCAGTCCCCTAGAACTTAGAATTACTTAAACATAACTAACATAAGGACATGACACACATCCATGCCCAAGGCAGGATTCGAACCTGCGACCGTAGCGGTCGCGCGGTTCCAGACTGAAGCGCCTAGAGCCGCTCAGCCACCCCGGCCGGCAGAAAAACAGTAGTCTGCTGTTAATTGCACCAATCTAATTGCCAATAATAGGAAAGTATCTGCCGAAGTTCTCCAACTATTGCCACAGGATTAAGAACATTATTCCTGCTTTTGATATCAGCAGATGCTCGTGGGAAATGCTCCTTAAGAGGAAGGGCTCTATCTGAGGTGATCTCAAGGTACTACTGTTTCATGTTATGAGGAATATGTCAAGGGCTCTGGGTGGCAATGTACTGGACAGAAGAAAATGTGGACGCTCCTACCGCTCAACGACGCAACCATCAAACCATTTTCGTAGCCGAGATTGCTAACTCGCACATGTGTGGCGGAGCTCGACTCTGGGGTAAATCGTTTCGAGCTCTACAGGTGGATGAAATTTTGACTGCCATAGTCGGCCTGCAAGTGGAAGGGCTTATCTGGAGCAGCAGCAGACGCTTTCGCAATTTCTGTTGGCGGCGCCTGCCCTGAGGTGTTGACCGTGATTTCAGTTTGGCCACCACTTTCTCGTTCTTTATTAATATCGCTTAGTTCCTCATCGAGGGAAACAAATGGAGACTGCAGTTTTGCAACCTCTTCCTGAATTTGTTTATTAACAGACAGCTGCTGATCTTTGCAGTCGGCTACTGCACCTGTTGTTTCTTCCAAATTAATACTGATTACACCCCCTTCATTTTCTTTTCATTACCTTAAGTGTATTATCTTTCTGTTCATCAGTTTCCATTCGCATTTTGCTCTCCGGTTCCTCTGCCTCCTCATCGCACTATTTTTGCTTGCGAAGTGAGGGAGTTGGACAGGACAGATAGTCCTCAGAACAACTATCAGTTGTCTCAAGAGGTCGTCTTTTCGGTTGTATTTCAGTTTCACGAGTAGGGGTAACAGGGTTTCCCTTCGTTGTTAACTGGGGAAATTGACTGTTATCGAGAAGGGAGACATCAGCTCGGCCCGCTGCATTAACATCCTCAACCAGTTGATCCGGGATATTCTTTGGTAACAGATCATTTAAGGTAAGCTTCTGACGCTGTATGAAATTACTTTTAAGAACAACAGTTCGCCGCGGACATTCCTGTCTGAAGTGGCCGATTCAGTTACATATATCACATGTAGCTTTCTGCCTTTATAAAGGATTTGTGCCTCATATCCACAAACAGTTATGTGAGACGGAATATTCGTCTTAACCTCCATCTCTACACAGCGGACCCCGTTGAAACACTGCAGTTTAAAGCTAGGCGGCCATGTTTCATTTGCAATTGATTTAACGTTCCCGTAGTTTGAAACAGCTTCCTTAATCTTATAATTTTCAATTTCAATGGGAAGATTCAAGACACGAACGATTTTGTAATGAATGTCTGCTCTATAGATGGAAACCTTACTTTTATAACCATTTCTACGCACAAAATCTACTTCATAGCCCCACTTTCGTAACGCTTTATCAACAGTCGCAGCACTGATTAACTTGACAAAAACACAGTATTTTTCCTGATCCAGTTGCCACGTATGGTCGGTTTCAGAATTGAGACCAATTGCCTGTGTAATCCAGTCATCTGTTTCCAGGAATGTCGACTGAACAGGACGGAATTCCTTGTCAAAAGCAGATACCAGAGTATTCATCCTGAGGTTTGTAGCCATGGTTAATACAGCGACGCAATTTCGGTTAAACAACCTGTGGTGTCACAGTCAGACACCACACTTGCTAGGTGGTAGCCTTTAAATCGGCCGCGGTCCGTTAGTATACGTCGGACCCACGTGTCGCCACTATCAGTGACTGCAGACCGAGCGCTGCCACACGGCAGGTCTAGAGAGACTTCCTAGCACTCGCCCCAGTTGTACAACCGACTTTGCTAGCGATGGTTCACTGACAAAATACGCTCTCATTTGCCGAGACGATAGTTAGCATAGCCTTCAGCTACGTCATTTGCTACGACCTAGCAAGGCGCCATTACCAGTGACTATTGATACTGTAAAACATGTACCGTCAAGAGCGACGCTCATCATTAATGGAATAAAGTTAAGCATTCCACCAGCTACGTCCGTTTTTCTAAAGTATAATTTCCTTGTCCTGTTCCAGACCTCACGTCAGCCTGCGTGAGCTAAAACGCGTGCCCTTCGGCTTCCTCTCATACCCGGTGTTGGTTCTCCTGCCAGCCCACAACACAACCGAAGTTCCAATTAGCAGCAGCAAGACCAGAAAGAGCGATCAGATCACAAGGAATATGAACGAACACGGAGATTAACGGACGGACAACACTCGTCGAAACACAAGTACAGATATGTGAACACGGGGCCGGCCAGAGTGGCCGAGCGGTTCTAGGCGCTACAGTCTGGAACGGCGCGACCGCTACGGTCGCAGGTTCGGATCCTGCCTCGGGCATGGATGTGTGTGATGTCCTTAGGTTAGTTAGGTTTAAGTAGTTCTAAGTTCTAGGGGACTGATGAACTCAGCAGTTAAGTCCCATAGTGCTCAGAGCCATTTTAACCATTTGTGAACACGGAAGTGCAGCGCAGCAGTTAACGACGTCCACTCGCTAGCGCGGCTGAAATGGGACTGACCGTTGAGCTACTGAAGCACTACTCACGCCCCGTCCCCACAGCTTTAATTCTGCCAGTACCTCGTCTCCTACCTTCCAAACTTCACAGAAGCTCGTCTGCGAACCTTGCAAACTAGCACTCCTGGAAGAAAGGATACTGCGGGGACATGCCTTAGCCACAGCCCGGGGGATGTTTCCATCGTGGAAGTCAAGATTTATCCGTAATGAGAGGTAGAAAAACTGTGTTTAGGAAACGAGGGTTAATGGATATCGGTTTACCAACAAAAAAGAGAAAGCAGCTCGAAATGATGAACGTAAGCTCTCAGCTTCAGCGTGGAAACTTGGGACACTACAACTGTACAGGTGCGTGAATGATGTTGATATGGATTCCACCGGATACAAACATCGATTTAGAACTTCTCTGCTAGGCTATAAAGTTTTCATATTCGCGTGTGAGCTGTAAAAATACGGAATGCATGATTGTTGTTGAAGAAAGAAGAGTGAGAATAACTTGTGATTTTAAATTAATTTTTAATTCGTGTGGCTATGAATTTTCATTTTGCTCCTCCAAAAAAACTGGCACTGGTACCTACGAAAGCAATTTTAGGTTAGCAAATGCTCTGTGATGCCTTGAACAAGGCAGTGAAGGACGTAATTTATTGTGTGGTTTTCTGAACACGCCTCCACCTGGTGCAAGGTTTGAAAAAATAAATAAAGAAATGTCCGATGCTGTATATAATACTGGCAAAGTTTCTATGAAGAAAGCAGTGGAGTAATTGGTGGAAAGAAACCAAAAGTAATAGATACTGGGGTAGATATTTATGACGGAGAATCTCCTACAAATGTTACTGACCTGTGTGTGTCTGCGGATGGGACCTGGATGAAAAGGGATAACACATCTCTGTATGGAGTTGCATCTGTTATTGGTACTGACGCAGGTAAAGTTTTGGATCTAGAAATTATGTCTAAATACTACCACCAGTGTGCAACAAGGAAAATGTCTAACAAATAAAGCAGTGAGAAACTGTGACAAGAAAAACATGCAGTAGCGTGTGGCTCAAGTGGCGGCATGGAGGCTGCTGCAGTTACGACGATGTTCTCCAGATCTGAGGACCAGTATGGTGTTAGATATATTAAATACCTTGGTGATGGGGCTCCTCTCTGTTCAAAGCTGTAACAGATAAAAATCCGTATAATACAACAAATGAAAAGTTGGAATGCGTTGGCCACATACAAAAGAGGCTCGGTGGTAGGTTTTCGTCGCTTGCTGAAAGGGAAGAAAGATGAAGTACTTGAGGATGGAAAACCACTAGGGGGAAAAGGCACGTGTACTCTGAAAAAAAAACTGATTCTATTCAGTTATTTTATGGGCGAGCTGTCAGAAAGAACACATATAAATTAGAGACAATGAGGTGTGCTGTGTGTGCAATTATTTTCCACAAACTATCCACTGACCAAACACCAGTGCACAACCTGTGTCCGAAACACGACTGGTGTAAGTTCAACAACATAAATGAAACGTATTCACATAAACACTCATTACCAGAGCCTGTTATGAATGCAATTAAGCCCACATTCAGGTTTCTTGCAAACCCTGATTTATTGAGGAAGTGTGTGTGTGTGTGTGTGTGTGTGTGTGTGTGTGTGAAATCCTAAGGGACCAAACTGCTGAGGTCATCTGTCCCTAGACTTACTCACAACTTAAACTAGCTTAAACTGACTTACGATAAGAACAACAAACACACCTATGCCCGAGGGAGGACTCGAACCTACGGCGGGAAGGGCAGGGCAATCCGTGACATGCGCCTCTCACTGCGCAACCACTACGCGCATGAGGAAGTGTCTTCGTGGAAAGACACAAAATGAAAATGAAAGCCTCAATAATTTAATTTGGTTTAAATGTTCAAAAAGGACATTCTGAGGACTTGAAATACTCAAAATAGGTGTCTATGATGCAGTTTTACGTCACAATAACGAAAATAACGAAAATATTAGCAGAATTGAAGAGCTGAAAATATTTGATATATGAGATCCTGGTGAGTTTACAACAAAAGCATTTTACACCATCGAGGAGAGCAGAGTCAAGAAAGCTAACATATCAGTGTCTTACTTGCAAATACAGGCCAGGCAGATTCGAAGAGGAGAGAAGAGACACCTGGAGGATGAGTATTTTCAGTATGGTGGATTTTAAAATGGAGGTAAGCTTATTAGATGTAAAAGTACGGGAAGAAAATCTTTGAACCTCATTTTCTCAGTTTAACATTTTGTACGTTATCAGAAGCAATTCTCAAAACGTATGTGCGCTAATGTTAAACTTTCAGGAACTGTTTGCAATGTGTTGCTGTCTCCATGGAACTAAAAAAAACTACGAGACCCTGGAATTACATTCTGATCTTCAGGTGATTGTATATAGAAAAAAAGTTAAATTTTGACGTGCAAAATTAATAACTCTGTTAGCGACACAATTTCTACCATAAATTAATAACTGTAGTTCAGACGTCTTATAACCTTCTCAGGACACTACAATAAAATTTCCAGATTAATTGCATCATTTGAATTTGAGTTATAGCTTTTTATTAAAAAAAGATAGTAAAAATACTGGAAAAATATTAATCCTGCATATTTTATTATATTTTCCCATTAAAACACAGCTATTTTGCTTTACTCATGCAAAATTCTAGATTTGTACATCAATAAATAGGGCTGTACAGATTTTTTAAATGAATGTTTACATTTTCCGTTACACCACCCCTTAAAAAAATAAAAAATCGCGGCTGCTCGCAGACTGATGACCTGTGTGTCCTGGCCGAGGCCTGGCCCCTGCGCGGCGCCCGCTCACCGGCCGTCAGCAGAGCGCCCTCTCGCAGCGTGCAAAGAGCTCCAAACCAAAACACCGCCGCCGCCGCCTGCTTACCCAAAATACGTCGATACAAAAGTATCAGACAGGAAAGGATCTAAAAATGTTATACAAATGTTGTAGGTACATATTGTACGAGGTGCATTCAAGTTCTAAGGCCTCCGATTTTTTTTCTCCGGACTGGAAAGAGATAGAAACATGCGCATTGTTTTAAAATGAGGCCGCATTCATTGTCAATACATCCCAGAGATGGCAGCGCCGTATGGCAGATGGAATTTTACCACCAGTGGCGAGAATGAGAACTGTTTTAAATACTTAAAATGACGACGTTTTCCTTACTTGAACAGCGTGCAATTTTTTTCTGAATTTGCGTGGTGTGAAACCAATTGAAATTCATCGACAGTTGAAGGAGACATGTGGTGGTGGAGTTATGGATGTGTCGAAAGTGCGTTCGTGGGTGTGACAGTTTAATGAAGGCAGAACATCGTGTGACAACAAACCGAAACAACCTCGGGCTTGCACAAGCCGGTCTGACGACATGATCGAGAAAGTGGAGAGAATTGTTTTGGGAGATCGCCGAATGACTGTTGAACAGATCGCCTCCAGAGTTGGCATTTCTGTGGGTTCTGTGCACACAATCCCGCATGACGACCTGAAAATACGAAAAGTGTCATCCAGGTGGGTGCCACGAATGCTGACGAACGACCACATGGCTGCCCGTGTGGCATGTTGCCAAGCAATGTTGACGCACAACGACAGCATGAATGGGACTTTCTTTTCGTCGGTTGTGACAATGGATGAGACGTGGATGCCATTTTTCAATCCAGAAACAAAGCGCCAGTCAGCTCAATGGGAGCACACAGATTCACCGCCACCAAAAAAATTTCGGGTAACCACCAGTGCTGAAAAAATGATGGTGTCCATGTTCTGGGACATCGAGGGCGTAATCCTTACCCACTGCGTTCCAAAGGGCACTACGGTAACAGGTGCATGCTACGAAAATGTTTTGAAGAACAAATTCCTTCCTGCACTGCAACAAAAACGTCCGGGAAGGGCTGTGCGTGTGCTGTTTCACCAAGACAACGCACCCGCACATCGAGCTAACGTTATGCAACAGTTTCTTCCTGATAACAACTTTGAAGTGATTCCTCATGCTCCCTACTCACCTGACCTGGCTCCTAGTGACTTTTGGCTTTTTCCAAGAATGAAAGACACTCTCCGTGGCCGCACATTCACCATCCGTGCTGCTATTGCCTCAGCGATTTTCCAGTGGTCAAAACAGACTCCTAAAGAAGCCTTCGCCGCTGCCATGGAATCATTGCGTCAGCGTTGTGAAAAATGTGTACGTCTGCAGGGTGATTACGTCGAACAGTAACGCCAGTTTCATCGATTTCGGGTGAGTAGTTAATTAGAAAAAAAATCGGAGGCCTTAGAACTTGAATGCACCTCGTATAATTATTATTTTAATGAAGACTGTAATAAACTGAAGGTGTTACATACAGGAAAGCAAACAATGGATTCTTAGGAAGGTAAATTAAGAAATATTCGGAATTGAAGTCCCGTCAACGACTACCTCATTAGCGGCGAAGCCCGAGCTCGCTCTGTGGAACGATGGGAAAGGAAATCGACCGCCGTCTTTAGGAAGAACTATCCTGTCATTCGCCTTCAGCTCTTCAGTCAAACCACAGAAATCCTTAATATGGAGGGGTGGACGAGTATTGGAATTCCTGTCCTTTTAGTGATGTATTCTTAATACACTGGGTACTGATTTCTTAACTCGCCTTGGAGAGTCAATCTGACGGCTGTAGTGCTGAGGTCTGGAGCGTCATCATGTTAACGACACGTTTGTAGCTGTACGTGCTTTTGAAGATACTGTGTGCTATTATAAAAGAATGAAATTTTCAAATGTTAAAGTGTATTGGTATCGCCTTAGGTTCCATTTGAAAATGAGCGTAAGGAGAGCAATGAGAGCGACATTCAGTGACCTTGAAACTAAAATGTTATCAACCAACCTGAGTTAAGCCCGTAAGAGGTTTTGGTCTTACGTTAAATCAGTAAGGGGTTCGAAATCATACATTCACTCAGTGACCAGTGACCATTCCGCCACCGAAACGGAAGATAACAGAGAGGAGGCCGAAATGCTTAGGTCTTCCGAAATTGTTTCATTGCGGATGATCGTAGCTTGGTCCATTGTATCAATCATCGTACGCTCGCCGAAATGGCAGATAATGAGATAACCGATAGCGGAAGAGAAAGGTAGGTCTGTGGAATGAAGCAGAGAGAATAGTACTGCTTTTTGTGTTGAATATTCATACATAGAACTTTTAACTGTGAATGTACGGTTTTCGACAAGGGTCGTAGGACAGATGCACGTAATTATAGGGGTATACCATTGACTTCAATATGTTATAGAATAGTGGAACATATTTATTACTCAAGAATCATGACGTTTATGGAGACCGAAAATCTCCTCTATGAAAATCGACATGCATTCTACAAACAGGTATCTTGCGAAACTCAGCTTGCTCGGTTCCTCCATGGCATTGATAGCGGTGCAGACTACGGCGCTCAGCTCAATGCCTCGTGAAGGTAACTCTGCGACGGATAAAGGCTTATTATTTTTTCTATATTTTCTTTACTTATTTCCTGTTTCATTTTGATCACACATTGGATAGATTATGTCACATTAAGTTTAGTAAATTTAATTCTTGATACAATTGTGCTTCTGTTTACGTAATGCAGAAGTTATGAATGTGAATGCCATTTTCAGTTGCTCTGATACTGTATGGTTTCTTATGTGTTAGCATCTTAATATAAAACTTTAAATCGTTGTAATCAAAACCTTTGAAAGTGTTGTGTAAAGGATAGGTATTAGCGGTGCAGAACCATATGGATACGTCGACAGGGAAAGCAGCAAGAGTCGAAAATGAGAAAGGTGAGTGAAGGTGGTTGTCACTTGGCCTCTGGAACGTACCTGTGTTTGGACAGTGCTACACTTATGATCTCAATAGGTACCTCAAATAAAGAGCCAGTGACTTCATGTGACACTTTGCTCATTTGCCGGAATTGGGTTTTGACTTACTAAGTTCTAAACTTTGGAGTGAAGATCGGTAAACTGTGTGCACGCCATAAAAATAGGCCTACTGTTTTCGACTGTAGACAGCACAAACTGTTTAGTGCGTACCAAGGACTGTGGAATGAAACAGCAAATATAGTAACGCATTTCATTGCCGTACATTCATACAAAGAACTTTAACTGTGAATGTACGGTGTGCTAATCGTCGCGTGATTGAATTGATCACGTACACAACTCTGCTACGTACTTACTGTTCGCTTTAAACTATGGACTAATGTTTTTCAGTAAAATAGACTCGATTTACTTTCTTAGCACGGACAAATATACTGTGGAAAGTGCCGCGCCGCGGTTGTACAGCTTAAATCCGAAAATTGCGGCTACACTGTGTAACAAATATTATGACGTCACGTAAGTTCGAACGCGTTAATGGAAAGGGGCATGTTCTATGTTCGTCACTGTACGCAGATACGCAGACTGTGATTAATTCCGCCAACATGGAGCATTCCTGTCAGATTCACAACAGGATGCCACTATCAAGGAGCTCAACATGGGTTACACGCTGACGGACCATAGACTGTGGACGTGGACGTCGACGACTGGCCGGCAGCAACAGCTAAGTGCAAACTCTTCTGGAGAAACACCGCCAACTACTTTGTCAGTGATGTAAAAATCTTTATACAGAAAAAACAATAACTTTTTTGGTCATTCATTTCACATAACTGTAAAGCTATTTGGCTTTATTTTCAGTAACATTCTCAACAGTAGTTAAAAATTCTTTTCGTGGATTGAATTATTCATTTGCATAATCGTAATAGTTTTGCAAACTCATTAACTTATGACACATTCTTTCTTACTGGAAACAATTGCTATCAATACTAATGATGTAAGAGTTAAATAGTTACGTTTCTTTTCATTTGCTTTTAATTACCAAATTCCCTTTATGCATGTAGTTTCTGAGTGCTTACCTGGATTTGCATGTTTTATTGTTCTGCATTTAATCTTCTACGAGTTATTGTGCTGTACCGATGAAGTTTGCACACTGTGCATTATCCGCCACTACAGTGGTAGGCACAATCAAGCCACCAGTTGCTCACTTTGTTCGGGATAATATTTTGTCAGTGGTAATATTTTTGATGTGGGATAATGGGTTAGCATTCGTAGCGTTACAGGTTTTAGGAAATTACTTGTAAGCGTGAGTATAATGTTCAGCTAAATTGAGGGGAAGTAGAGTACTTCTGGCTACCGCTGTCTCAAAATTTCCGGGCGTGGTAAATTTAGGGGAGACGGATCGGGGTGCGGTCGGTCTGAGTAGTTGAACGTGGTCGATTCTACCTCAGATAAGGTACGAATAGCTACTGTTTCCGATCATGCGACTACATTTTGTGATACCATTGATCTGTTATCATCACGCTTGACTTCAGAAAAACATTTGACACCATCACGCACTCCCATTTATTGAAAGAAAAAAACATGAGCTTACCGAGTTTCGAATCAAATTTGCGACTGGATCCAAGATTTCCTCGAAAATAGTACTCAACAAGCCGCTCTTAACAAAATCGACAGATGTGAATGTAATTCTCGGAGTACACCAAGGAAGTAGAAAGTGCCAAGAGCTCTTGAAGACTGTTCATAGATGATGCTGTAGTCAACAAGAAAGTAGCAACGTCAGGAGACAGTATGGATTCGCAGAATGACAGGCAGAGGAGCGATGAATAATACAGGCTGTAGCAGTTGTTCAAGAACATAAACGAATGTAACATATTGCGCATACCTAGGTAAAGAAATCCTATATTGATGACAAATTGCTACAAAAAGTATCTACTGTAAAATACTTAGGAGTAACTGTCCAGGGCGACCTTAAGTGAAATGATCAAGTAAAACAAACACTAGGAAAAGCAGATGCCAGACTGAGATTCATAGGAAGAATCTTAAGAAAATGTTACTCATCCATGAAGGAAATGGCTTACAAGCCACTTGTTCGACCGATTCTTGAGCATTGTTCATCCATCTGGCATCCTTACCAGGTAAGACCGATAGGGAAGAGAGAGAGAGAAAGAGAGAGAGAGAGAGAGAGAGAGAGAGAGAGAGAGAGAGAGAGTAGATCCATTGAAGAGCATTGCCTTTTGTCACAGGACCATGTAGTCTGCGTGACAGTACTATAAAGATACTCGTCAAACTCCCATGGGAGACATTAGGACAGAGGCTCTGTGCATCATAGACAGGTTTACTATTGAATTTTCGAGAGATTACTTTTTGGGAAGAGTCTGACAACATATAACGTCCTGTTACATACAACTCGCGAAATGACCATGACTAGAAAATTCGACAAACTAGAGGAAATACTGAGGCTTACAGACAATCATTCTTCGCACGTGCCAGTCGCTAATGGAATAGATACGTGAGGATAAATTATTGGTACCAGAGGTACCTTCCGCCACACCGTTATGTGGCTTGTACAGTGTGATGCAGACGTAGATGTAGACGATAATCCCAAACAACACAAGTGTGACTTGATACACACATAACAAATGTAACCGTAACATTAGCAAATTGTGTGTCTAGACTGACAAGATTATTCCCTAGGCTTCAGACTGATTGACTATACTTGAGGAATTCGAGACCAAAGGACTGTAGACTTAATAGCAGTACTGCACACCAATGCTGCCCTCAAGATGATGCTTGTGCGGTGATAAGACACATTTCTAAAGCCCTTTGGAATACGTATTTTGGGGCTGTGTTCTACTGCCTTTAGTTCTATATGTGCACATGATGAACAAGGCTTTTCTCCATGCCATCAGCAAAGTAACATCACTATAAGTGTGATTAATCGTCCTCGGCCCATTCTCTACTACACCGTGTGTAGTTCTTGGAAAACGAAAATCCCCTCTATAAAAATCAATATGGATTCCACAAACAGAGACCTACTGAAATCCAGTTCCCCTTACTCATCCATGAGATCCCAAGTCCAACAATGAAACTCCAGGATGTGAAACGTCCCCTTAGAACAACTTGTACATGTGAAACGTCCACTTAGAACAATTATACAAGCCTGTGCTTAACCTGACACACAATATTATTTAGCGCAACGCAATCTGACTTTCAATAACCCCTACAAAACAATGGCCCTGACTAACTTTAACCTATACCTTTTACAAATCACTTACCTCACAAAAATCTTCGCTACTCAAGCTACTGCAAAACAGCGAGCGCCACTACTGCCAGCTAAATAAAAGATTCAAACTACTGAAGGTACTAACTACTGATAGGGATAGTTAGCAAATGAAAGATATTAATAGAGAACAAACAATGTATTTACCTTAATATTCATAATTGACATTCAGTCTTACAGATTATCAAAACTCCGCCATCTCTCTCCCCACGTCCACCACTGCTGGCAGCTCACCTCCAACTGCCCAGCGCTACGCGCTGTTCGCATCCAGCTATAGCAGTTCATGACAACAATGGCAGACAACAATGCAAACTAGCCACATACTGCACACAGCACAGCCAGTGATTTTCATACAGAGTGCTACGTAACGTTGCCAATAAGAAAACATAAACAGCAAACTTACATAAAGAAAACATAAACAGCCTACTTACATAGCCCCCATGCTCCCCACAAAAAATTTTACAAAATGTTTTTGGCCAGTGGCCAATACAGATTTGAAAAATTTTTTCATAATTACAATAACAAAGATATCAAATGCACACACTTATTGATACAATGTTGGTCAACAGCTAAAATTTTCTCACAGTCCATAAAGACAGTCCTGATCGTTCATCATAATAGTAATTACAGTTTTTTTCACAAAGTCTCATTAGTAAAAGAAATTGCACACAGAAGTAGTGGATTTCCATGCAGTCTTGAAGAAGTAGTGTTGTCCTTCCAATGGAAAGACAGTGCTGACTCTTGACATGCTGATAGGTAATGGGCCACAACAGAGCAAACCCACAGCAGAGTCAGTCGACGTTTCGAAGAATATTGGTAGGTAGGTCATCACAGAGTAGACCCACTGTAGTCCTGGTAGAGAGTATTGTATTGGTGGGCCATCAAAGATGCAGACCCACTGTAGTCCTTGTAGAGATGGCCAGCAGCCATCTGTTGCGACTGTGCAGGTGCACAATCACCATTGAAGAGTCTTGCGGATAATAGAGCAAGTCCATAACCACCACTTGTGCACTCACAAAGTTTTTGGAATTGTCCTTAGAACCAGCAATGCTGTTATCCAGTCCCTTGCTGAATTATTAACACACGTGCAAACACTATCAGTCCCTACTTCTCACATATTGTCCATATACTATGACCAACAGAAATGTGTGCAGTGAAATGGAACTTCCAAGTTACTTGATTAGATGAACTGGTGTCAATCACAATATTATAACATAAGAATACAATTACAAAGGTACAAAATACATCATTAAAAACATAATAATACAGATAACATTTGTAGTAATAGGGGCTTTACAAAAGAATAGAAATAAACATATACATCAGTGTTACAGGAATGATGACATGAGTACAAAAATAAAAGATCAGAATCACTTTTGAAACGTCAACTTCACACATGAGCATTAAAACAAAACAGAATAAATAATGTCTAAGCATCTTTACAAAGTAAATAACATATTATTAGAAAAAGTCTACAACAGAGCTCTCATCAGCTAAACACATAAAGACAGGAAAAACACAAATACACAAGGGTACCCAAACACATAGTGGGATAACACAAAAGGAAAGGACAGGGTTTGTTTTACTGCAGTATTTTGCTTGGAGATCTCCCTTCATTCCATAGATCGTTCGTCTTATTTCAACCTCTGCTTCCACCAAAAAAATCCTATCTAAGCATGCTTTCTGTATTTATATGTTCACACATTGCTTACCTCATCATTTATTTCCAAGAAAATCCTACCTATACCTCCTTCCTGTATTCTATTCATATTTCTTTCAAAATGATTATTTCTGATTGTACAACACTCATTTGGGCCCAAATCTTTTTCATGTAACCTTGCAATGCATACTTTACCTATTCTCCATAGTCAGTTTCTTATATAGTCTACCCCCTCTTAAGCTAACTTAAATCTACTGAGCTCAGATATATATACCAAGGGACGAGGCAATGCAGCATCACAAAACACAGTTAATATAAACAGCAATGAAAAAAAACGCAGATTTGCAAAGCAAGCAGCATTAAGAAATTAGCAAAAGTCAAATTCAATAACACTATGCCTGGCAAACAGCAGCAACTTATACCTAAACATGACATAGCGCAAGCAGAAAAAATATTATAGTAAAAACAACAATACAGACAAGGGAAATGCATATTCACATCTTAATGTCTATGTAATTAAAGTGGTTCACCATAACAACTGATTGTAAAAAAATATTACCATGTACTTGAAAAGAAAATTATGTTTTACTGTTGCTAGTTCCTTCTTATTGTTCTTTCCTTTCCAAGTGCTCCTTTTTTAAAGAATGTGGATCATAAAATAATTATTTAATAAATCTGTTGACAGAAAGAGTTCACATTAGCAAATGCATTTTATTTTATAAAAGCAATGCTGCAACACAGCAGGAAACCAGACATCAAATGAAATAAGCAACTATGAAAAGCAAAGCAT
Organism: Schistocerca cancellata; assembly: GCF_023864275.1. Taxonomy (NCBI): domain Eukaryota; kingdom Metazoa; phylum Arthropoda; class Insecta; order Orthoptera; family Acrididae; genus Schistocerca; species Schistocerca cancellata. The sequence goes on from NC_064632.1 coordinate 107,689,467, forward strand.
TAAAATATCATTCAATAGTCATGTGGCATTTCGTAAGTCAGTAGCACTCAACTCTCGGAGAAAGACACTTGTCATAATCAGGTGTGCAGATGTACGAATATTTCCCATCAATTCATAAGCATTTCAATAATTAGCACAAAGTGCGAGTTATCATATGTTTTTAAGTAACGAGGGTGTCGCATTAGTGATGAAAGGCACACCGTAATGGCTTGTTCTACAGGTGTTTGACACAGCTGTGTGCCCACAACGCATTACAAAAATCATATGCTTTCAAGTAACGAGCGTGTCGCATTAGCGATGCCCTCTACAAAGAAATGTCATTAACAGGCGTCTAGGCCTCTCTTTGTCCTTCTCTTCCACCTGTGCCTCTGGCACACCCTAATGGCTTTCTTTTCTACCTGAGCGTCTGAAAAGGCTTGTTCTTCAGGTGTCTGACACACCTGGGTGCCCACGTCACATTATGTGCAGGTGGTCACTTAACTTTCTTACGGAAATATTTACGACAGTAGTTTCCGCTACAGTGACAGTCTCATATAAAAACATTTCACAGGTCAAGAATTTTATTGACATAAACATACCTCAACAGCATAATACACATCGTCGTCGTAAAAATAACACCATAACACCTCAGTCAAATCTCAAAAGCGTCGTAGCTTTCTGCAATTGTTTCAAAACCTAAAGAAAATTCTCTGCTCATTTCAGTAGTGTCATCTACCTCAAACGTACTTTAAAAATCATGATCTCATACCCAATACATCATTCAAAGCTCTCAACAGTATCACAATGGTTCCGAAAAAATATGAAGAGTTCACACAGTACAGACAAAATACAATTTCTTAAGTGTGAAATAATCCAACGGTGTAATCACGTAAATATCTGTCACTGACGTAATAAAAAAAGTTTGTCTCTCTCAGTTAAATGATCAGATAGGTGTGTAATTTATGTGTTAGAGAAATATGGTACCGATGTGTAAAGTTGTATAAGCAAATACCATATTAGCTAGGGCTCCTTGTGCTTGCCAAACACATGGTACACAAAGTAGGCGTGTATCCCCCTGAGGTTTATTGTAATTTTATCCTCAGGTATTACAGCTTACAGCAATGAAATGAAATGTGTCACGAAAAACTTTCTTTGTAATTCAAAAATCTCTAAAAATAAATGTCTTAAGTACAAAATTAATCACTCAAATACGTGTCCAGTAGCGCTAAATGTGCGTCTTGCTGTAAGATAATCTCTGGGAAGTGTCGTAGTTATTGTCCTCCGAAAGCTAAGTTCTGCAGAAGTCAATGTACTTACCTCATGATAAACAAAAGTGAAATGCTTTGCGTATAGATAACTTAGTTATTATGCTTATTGTTGCGATGAAGAAATTACTGTGCTGTAAAGTATTGTTGTGCTACGGAAAAGGCTGTCTCCTTGTAGCAATAGCACAAAAGTCACCACTAAAACATGTTTTACTTTACAGAAGAATTCAGAAAAACTGTGCAGATATCAAACAGATACACCGCAAAAGCAACATTGTAAATTGTCACTCATTAGTAACGTCGTGATATAATCGTGTAGCTGTCACACAAACCAACCACTGTGTCATCTGGCATTTCACAGAAAGCACCAAATCCAGAATCCACTCGTAAGCAAACCAAAATGTTGCATGAAAATTTCATTAGCAGTGCTGGTAAATGTTCTAATCGTGCAACTAACAAGCAAGAATGTACACACACAATTACACTGTGTCGTCTGTTCGCAATAACAATGCATTCGTAATTTCTGTTTAAATAAGTTCTCTTGGTTCTTACTGGATATTTAACTTCAAACATTGTTGCATGTTAACAGATTCTCAGTGTGACAAATTGTACAAGTAGCGTGAAGTGAAAATTGCAAAGACTAAGTTAAAAAGCAGATTATCTGTCAATAAATGGTTTTACATGAGAAATGTGGTGTAAACCTTTACTCTTCCTAGTACGCAGAGTTTCAACTTCAACGCAATTATCATGTGGTATACGTCGGATTCTGTAAGGTCCATTGTAAACTAGAAAGAATTTGTGACTCAAGTGTTTCTTCTTATGTGACAATGAATGAGCTTTAATGAGAACTTTCTGACCAATACATAATTTCTTTGCATTTGCTTTACCGTGTAGTTTTCTCCTTTTGTCTGCTGCAGATTTTATATTTTTAAGAGCCAAATCAATTATGTCTTTGTGTCGAAGTTTACGTGTATTCGGGAAAGGTACAAGCTCTCTGATTCTGTTCGGAGGTTCTACATTCTTCAGTACAAGAGTAGGTGGTAAAGCAGTGGAATCATGAGGCATTTCATTCAGCACATTTTGAAATAAGTGTAAATATCTGTCCCAATGCTGATGCTTTCTGTGACAATAAAGTCTGCAAAGCTTATTGATTTCTTTCATAATCCATTCAGACGGGTTACAGTGTGGTGAATACAATGAAATAAAAACAGGTTTGATTTTATGATTCCGAAGCATGCGTGACCAAACAGCAGATCTGAATTGCGGTCCGTTATCTGAAATGACTTTACTAACGTGTCCCACTTCACGTAAGAAATTTTTAACAAAGGCGTTGGATACAGACCGTCCAGTGGCTTTACGTAACGGAGTGAAAGAAACAAATTTTGAAGTAAGTTCAACAGCGACTAGAACGTACGAAAATCCATTCGATGTTGTGACAAGGGGTCCCAAGAGATCAACAGCAGCAAATTCTTTTAATTTGGAAGGAATAATAGGAAACAACGGAGCACGATGTGAGATAGTAGATGGTTTCGCCTTTTGACAAAGTTTACAAATAGACAAGACTCTTCGAATTCGCTTTTCCATATTGTTAAAATAACAAGTCGTTCGAAGAATATGATAACATTTTCGTGGACCAAAATGTGCGTAGCTGAAATGAATGTACCAAATGAGCTTATTAACAAAATCGTCTGGAATGCAAAGTACCCATAGCTTGTCATCAACAGTGCAGCGTTTGAAGAGTATGTTGTTTCTAACCAGGTAATAATGCCGAATCTGAGTGTGTGTCTTTTCATGCCATTTACTTTTGATATCTTTCCAAATCGGATCTTTATCTTGTTCATGAGCAATGTCCTTTAAAGATGTGGTGATGAAGTTTTCAAAGGCGACTTTCTGAATGTAAAGAATACTGAAATTTTTCTCGAGGTTGCCTTCTGTGTTACTTTTCTCAAGCCCAGCCGGTGCGCGTGACAGCTCGTCCGCAACAATGTTCTCCTTGCCGGGAATGTAGACTATTGTGAAGCGGAATTCTTGCAGAAACAATGCCCAACGTTTTAACCTATCATGATTTAATTTTGAAGACATAAGAAATTGTAATGCACGATGATCACTGTATACTTTTACGTGCTTACCAGAAAGAAAGAAACGAAATTTGTTAAATGCCCAAACGATAGCTAAAGCTTCTAATTCAGTAACGGAATAATTTTTTTCAGATTTTGTTAGCACTCGGCTAGCAAAAGCAATGGTTTTCTGAACAGTAATGTCATCTTCTATGGCTTCTTGAAATAAATGGGCACCAAGACCAACTTTGGAAGAATCAGTGCTAAGGCAGAAATCTTGTGACAGATCTGGATGAGCTAGTATTGGCGCGTGAAGTAACGCTTCTTTCAAAGAATTGAATTCCAACTGTGCTTGTTCGTCCCAGTTCCAAATAGTATTTTTTCCAGTGAGAGAACAAAGTTTTGGTGTAACTAGAATTTGCATATTCAGAAAACGACGGTAAAAATTTACGAGACCTAGAAAACTGCGGACTTGCTTTTTTGTGGATGGAACTGGAATGGCTCTAATTGCTTCTAACTTTTCAGGATCCGGCTGAATGCCTTCAGAAGAAATAATATGTCCCAAAAACTTCACCTTTGTCCTACCGAATTCAGACTTTTCCAAGTTAACTGTAATTCCAGATTCTGCAAAAATACGTAACAAACTGTTGAATATGCGGTTATGTTGTTCCCATGAAGCTTCTGCTATTAGAATATCGTCCACATATAAGGTGATGTGACGTTTTAAGAACTCAGGTAATATGGAATTTAACCCGCGAATGAATGCTGCTGAAGAAATGTTCAAACCAAAAGGAAGTTTCCGAAACTGATAACAAACGCCGAAACAAAGGAAAGCTGTGTATTTTCTACATTCTGGATGAAGTTCGATCTGATAAAAGCTGGATCTGAGATCAATGGAAGACAACACTTTTACACCATTAAAATTTTGAAGAAGTTCTTCCATCGTCTGCGGCCTATCTGTTTCAGGAATAATGATAGTATTGATTTGTCTCGAATCCAAGACAAGTCTGATCGATCCATTTTTCTTCTCAACAACATGTAACGGATTGTTGTATGAGCTTACTGCAGGCTCAATAATGCCCTCGTCAAGCATAGATCGTATTTCTGTTCTAACACGGTCCCTATAATGCGCCGGAATTACGTATGGTCTAACACAAAATTTAGTATGCTCACGAACACGAAATTGGTATTGAAACCCCTTGATTGTTCCTGTTTTGTGAGTAAAAACTGTGGAATGTGCTTGTAAAATCTCAAAAAGGTCCTGCCTATCAGTGTCATTACAATTCTCAATTGTCTGAATTTTATTCTGAATTAACTCATTAATTTCAAATATGCCGTCGATGTCATCCCTGTCAGTACTTGCAGAGTGATTGTTAGTGTCTAGTTCCGTAGAAAATTCCGAACTGTTATCTAACAGAAGGTAAAGCCGATTAATTTCCTCATCATGGTTTGAGAGCCAGTCTTCAAATTTCAAAGCTATTGACTTACCTTCTTTCTCTAAACTTATTTCAGCATCGTGAAAGCTTAAGATTGCTTTGTATTCATTCAAAAAGTCTACTCCCAGTATAATTTCCGTCGACAATAATGGAACAATAAGAAAGTTCATACAGAAGCTGTGGCTTTGGCAAAAGAATTCTAAATTGGTTTGTTGGCGTACATCTACACTTTTTCCAAAGATTGCACCTTGTAATTTAATCTTACGTAACGGAAGTGTGGGGCAGTTGTTCGATTTGTTGCATTTGCTAAAAGCTGTTTCACTAATTACTGAAATGGGACTGCCAGAGTCAAGTACTGCCGTAAATTTTACGTCATTTACTGTAATGTGAATCACAGGATATGCAATGTTGTTATGTTTTACGTCGTGTTCCTGGAGTAAGATGTCCCTAATGTCTTCCATTTTTACGTAATTACTAGCTACGGCATCTCCGTCGTCAGTTTCATAAGTACATATTGTGGCTGCCAGCGGTGTGAGTCATTGCCTATTGTCTCTTTGTTGGCGCGCGTCGTTATTGGGATTTGGAGACCTAACTTCTACAAATTCACGTTGCCCAGAGGGCCCAGCTCTGTTAGAAACCCGCCAGTTCTGATGAAATTCACGTCTGTCGTTTTGTCGGTAGTTTACATAGTTTCTTTCTTGTCTGTCACGTGGTGGAGAATTTCTCTCTGAGTCGTAACTGCGTGCTGGACCGTTGCGTCTAAAGTTATTCTGTCTCCCTTGATAATAGTTATATTGGTTCCCATATTGTCTGTTTCTCTGATTGTCTCTGTGATAGTCATTACCGCGGAAAGGTGATCTTTCCCTGTAACTATTACTCTGCCAGTGGTTATCATATGGGTGGTGTCTGTTTTGGTCACGATTTACGTTGTAAGAATAGGTTTGTCGTGGCCATTTATTGTTTCTGTCGTCACGGAATTGAGACGGATGTGACCTGTAGTGATTGTTTTCCTGTTTTCGCATCCCGCGACTGTCTGTGTCAATTTCCAGTTCTTGTAACAATCCCTGAAAAGCTTCAATGTCGTCTTTGCAACGTCCTGCCAAAATGATATGTCGTAAATGTTCAGGCAGTTTGATTAAGCAAATGCGGATGAGTTCTGAGGGGCTGTATGGGTTTAATAGGTACTGATTCTTGTGCAACATGTCTTCAAAATATTTGACAAGACTGGAAAATTCAGATTGTTCAAAGTGTTTCATCAACATGATGCTATGTTTTACGCGGTCTTGTGTGGCTTGAGACCAATATGCTGAGAGGAAGGCATGGTAAAATTCTCCTTCACTGTGGCAATCGTGAATGACCGATCGCATTCTTACAGCTGGTTCATTCTCCAAATAGCCACACATAAATTCTAATCTGTGTTCTAATGACCAGTTGGGAGGAAAACAATGAGAGAATTGATGGAGCCACGCTTGTGGATGAATGTCGTTGGCAGAATTCTTAAATGTTTTGAATTTACGTGTAGTAATGAACAGCTTATAGTCAAAATCATCGTGTCGGCGAGTAGCATGTCGGTCATTGTCACGTCGTTTCGGCGGTTCCATCTCAAAATTCGGTGTACCTTGCCAATTTCTTTCATAATTACCGAAATGCCCTGTGCTATTATTTTGTGGCTTTTCCGTATTTCTAAGTTCCTCTTCCCGTGTTGGAGCGCGAGTATCCTCTGAAATATGTAATTCTTGTATTACCTGTGTCAACTGATCTTGTACTTCCCGGATTTCTCTTTTGTACTGTGTATTGATTTGATTTTGATTTTGTTTGAATTTTGTAATTTGTTCATACTCTTCTGTGTCAGTGAAGGCTATGGGTCTTGTGTCATTCAGATCATCATCTACCTTTGTAGATAAGTTAGTGACCTGATCCGAAAGTTCGGCTACTTTCTCTGATAATGAACTAATTTCCCCCATGTGTCTTTCTACTGTGTCCTTTAAGTTTTCCTGAGATTTTGCAAGTTGCGTAACCGAATCGGTAGATGCAACTGAGTCCATTTTAGCTTGCAAGGTCTCATGATTTTCATGAACAATAGTTTGCAGCTCTTTTATGGCTGCTTCGTGATTCTGTAATGCATTCTCATGCCGCGAAAAAATAGGCTGAAAATGCTCACAAATTTGTGTTTTTACGTCATTACAGACTTTTTGGCATTTCGATTCAATGTTATGTAACTCAGTAGTTAGATCTTCACGTGTTTGTTCAAGTGTGGTGTCTAACTTCCGAAGATTTTGTTCCATTGTGTCTAACTTTTGAAGATTTTGTTCCACTGTGTCTAACTTTTTAAGATTTTGTTCCACTGTGTCTAACTTTTTAAGATTTTGTTCCACTGTGTCTAACTTTTTAAGATTTTGTTCCATTGTGTCTAACTTTTGAAGATTTTGTCCCATCAGTCTCTGATTTTGTTCCATTTGTTGCATTAGTTGTAATAACAATGCATTAGTGTCTGGAATCTGTTCCTCTACTCTTTTCGGCAGTGCATTTGCGCCGGCAACATTCACATTTTGACAAGCTGAAAATGTGTCTTGACTTATTTGAGAAAACGGTGAGGACGCAAAACCTGAATCTACAGTATTTGCAATATTGTGTCCTATCATTTCGGATTCCTGAGGCGAGCTGTTGCCGACCGACCGATCGATGATGCTTCCCTGTTCACTACCTGTTTGACTGTCTACGCCATTGTTTGACGTCCGCTCCATTTCCCTATGCACAGTTACCAAATTACTACTTTGAACATTAGTTAACTCACTACACAGTGGCGCTAACACATTGCTTTCGTCTTCACTGTCGTTTCTCAGTTTACTTTGGAGCCGAGTGTTACGTTTTTCACACGCCATTATTGTGACAATATTTCACACGGTAACACAGAAAAACACAATTTGAAGAGCAAAAATAGGAGAACACATTAACATAGCACTGAAAATAATATCTAGTTAATTGCAGCTGCGAAATACTTGGTGCAAATCTACATGCATACCACAACTGTTTTACAGTACAACAATGAAAGACTGCAACTACAAAGGAGATTCTCTCTACAATTACGCGCTAGCTATAAACAAAAGCTACACTAAATACACAAACTACAAGAAAAAAATCAGAAGATTCCAGTGAGGTATCCTAGGCTAAGGGTCGACATATGAAACGTCCCCTTTGAACAATTTTACATGTGAAACGTCCACTTAGAACAATTATACAAGCCTGTGCTTAACCTGACACACAATATTATTTAGCGCAACGCAATCTGACTTTCAATAACCCCTACAAAACAATGGCCCTGACTAACTTTAACCTATACCTTTTACAAATCACTTACCTCACAAAAATCTTCGCTACTCAAGCTACTGCAAAACAGCGAGCGCCACTACTGCCAGCTAAATAAAAGATTCAAACTACTGAAGGTACTAACTACTGATAGGGATAGTTAGCAAATGAAAGATATTAATAGAGAACAAACAATGTATTTACCTTAATATTCATAATTGACATTCAGTCTTACAGATTATCAAAACTCCGCCATCTCTCTCCCCACGTCCACCACTGCTGGCGGCTCACCTCCAACTGCCCAGCGCTACGCGCTGTTCGCATCCAGCTATAGCAGTTCATGACAACAATGGCAGACAACAATGCAAACTAGCCACATACTGCACACAGCACAGCCAGTGATTTTCATACAGAGTGCTACGTAACGTTGCCAATAAGAAAACATAAACAGCAAACTTACATAAAGAAAACATAAACAGCCTACTTACAGATGGAATGTAACAACACCAGGGAAGGAAAGTTGCTACTCACCATATAGCGGAGATGCTGAGTCGCGATAGGCACAATAAAATACACTCCTGGAAATTGAAATAAGAACACTTTGAATTCATTGTCCCAGGAAGGGGAAACTTTATTGACACATTCCTGGGGTCAGATACATCACATGATCACACTGACAGAACCACAGGCACATAGACACAGGCAACAGAGCATGCACAATGTCGGCACTAGTACAGTGTATATCCACCTTTCGCAGCAATGCAGGCTGCTATTCTCCCATGGAGACGATCGTAGAGATGCTGGATGTAGTCCTGTGGAACGGCTTGCCATGCCATTTCCACCTGGCGCCTCAGTTGGACCAGCGTTCGAGCTGGACTTGCAGACCGCGTGAGACGACGCTTCATCCAGTCCCAAACATGCTCAATGGGGGACAGATCCGGAGATCTTGCTGGCCAGGGTAGTTGACTTACACCTTATAGAGCACGTTGGGTGGCACGGGATACATGCGGACGTGCATTGTCCTGTTGGAACAGCAAGTTCCCTTGCCGGTCTAGGAATGGTAGAACGATGGGTTCGATGACGGTTTGGATGTACCGTGCACTATTCAGTGTCCCCTCGACGATCATCAGTGGTGTACGGCCAGTGTAGGAGATCGCTCCCCACACCATGATGCCGGGTGTTGGCCCTGTGTGCCTCGGTCGTATGCAGTCCTGATTGTGGCGCTCACCTGCACGGCGCCAAACACGCATACGACCATAATTGGCACCAAGGCAGAAGCGACTCTCATCGCTGAAGACGACACGTCTCCATTCGTCCCTCCATTCACGCCTGTCGCGACACCACTGGAGGCGGGCTGCACGATGTTGGGGCGTGAGCGGAAGACGGCCTAACGGTGTGCGGGACCGTAGCCCAGCTTCATGGAGACGGTTGCGAATTGTCCTCGCCGATACCCCAGGAGCAACAGTGTCCCTAATTTGCTGGGAAGTGGCGGTGCAGTCCCCTACGGCACTGCGTAGGATCCTACGGTCTTGGCGTGCATCCGTGCGTCGCTGCGGTCAGGTCCCAGGTCGACGGGCACGTGCACCTTCCGCCGACCACTGGCGACAACATCGATGTACTGTGGAGACCTCACGCCCCACGTGTTGAGCAATTCGGCGGTACGTCCACCCGGCCTCCCGCATGCCCACTATACGCCCTCGCTCAAAGTCCGTCAACTGCACATACGGTTCACGTCCACGCTGTCGCGGCATGCTACCAGTGTTAAAGACTGTGATGGAGCTCCGTACGCCACGGCAAACTGGCTGACACTGACGGCGGCGGTGCACAAATGCTGCGCAGCTAGCGCCATTCGACGGCCAACACCGCGGTTCCTGGTGTGTCCGCTGTGCCGTGCGTGTGATCATTGCTTGTACAGCCCTCTCGCAGTGTCCGGAGCAAGTATGGTGGGTCTGACACACCGGTGTCAATGTGTTCTTTTTTCCATTTCCAGGAGTGTATGTCGCGACTCAGCATCTCCGCTATATGGTTTGTGAATCTTTTTTCTGTGCCTATCACGACTCTGCATCTCCGCTGTATGGTGAAATCCAAAGTCCCGTAGAGAAAAGTACCTGCTTGCCGACGATGTTTTTGCAGTGCCGCCATGTTGTTTGGTGAACAAACTGCGAGCTTACTGCGTATCAGAACAGATTTGCGATTTGGTTCAGGATTTATTCCCCAACAGAACTGAACATGTCGCTCGTAACGGAACAAAAGTTGTAAGCGAAACTTTGGGGGTACCCCAATGGATTGTGATAGGCTCGTTACTACTTACAATTTATGTTAATAATCTAGTGAATAACGTTACATACTCCATGAGGCTAACCGCTGCAAGGCTGCACCCTACAAGACTATAGCGAATTCCAGGAAGATCTGAAGAAGATCGATGACTGGTACTGAGACTGCAAAGGTAACGTATTGCGCTTAAATAGGTGTATTATCCACTACTGCATTATTACGCTGTCAGGGAATAATCACTGGAAACGGTAATAATTGTAAAATATCTACGAGTAACCATCCGAAGTGACCTAAAATGGGATGACCACATAAAACTAATTGTAGGAAAAGGAGCTGCCAGATTGAGGTTCATTGGAAAATTTTCAGAATAAAATGTAGTTCATTCTTGAAAGATGTGTCTTGAAAGACACTTGCGTAACTAGTTGTTCAGTAGAGATCATTAATCTGGAATACTTAGCAGTTGGCATTACTAGAAGAGCTAGAGAAGATGCAATGAAGAATACCGCATTTCATCATGGGATCGTATGTCACTGCCAGAACTCGTACTCAATAAGCTGTGGTGGCGGCGAGAGAGATGGTATGCATTACAGAGAAAATTACTATTGAAATTCCGAGAGCGTAGATTCCTAGAACACTCCTGCAACTTACTACTTTCTCTTACATACGTCACGCAAAGTAACAACAGTGCAACAACTGGAGCGAGTCGATATGATACGAGGGTTTACCGATAGTCGTTCTTCCTATGCACCATTCAGGAATGGAACAGGAAAGGAGGGAAGAGATAGTGATACCAAAAATGACAAGCAAGAGTGGCATGGGAGGTATGGCTGTAGATGCAGTCACGTGTCACAATCACTACACTTTGTTGCGTCAACTTGTTTCGTTCATCTCGATGATCCACTAACCTACGGATATGAGTGTAAAAGAAGTACAGATTATAATATGTAAATTCACCAAAATACGATGTGCCTGACAATTAAGAGTCTATATTCTTTCAGGACACAGTGCTGGTTAAAATTAGAAAAAAATGTACTATATCCTTACGTAGGAAGGTAAACACTTATTCAGAAATGGACAATGCTGTTCTGGGACAGTCAACTGTATTTTGTGCTTACCATTCATTCTCACACATCCTTCAGCAATCCTCGAAGAACCACGAACAGGTAGCCGTCCGGAGTGGCCATGCTGTTCTAGGTGTTAAAGTCTGGACCCGAGCGACCGCTACGGTCGCAGGTTCGAATCCTGCCTCGGGCATGGATGTGTGTGATGTCGTTAGGTTAGTTAGGTTTAATTAGTTCTAAGTTCTAGGCGACTGATGACCTCAGAAGTTAAGTCGCATAGTGCTCAGAGCCATTTTTTTGAGCCACGAACAGGTGCGAACACATCTGGCTGTTCTCAGAGCTGGTCATATGCATGGGTTCTGTAACGTGTCCACACTATCGACAGGAGTTCGAAGCCTTCATGCATGTAAATAGCCTCACCACCGGAAATCCAAGGGACTAGGTCAGAACAATTCGGAGGCCATGCTACTGCATCTCACAAACCCATTGTTCATTGAACCTAAATATTAGGAACTGTAACACGAGGAGCAAAAAATGGATTGGTGCTCTTCGTGCGCAAACAACATCTATAGAATTTCCTGCATGCACACTTACAGTGAGGCAAAACTGATGCCTTGGTTCCATTACCGTTACGGGTCTTCCATCTGCTTACACGTGGTTGCTTCGGTAATTGATTATACCATTCCTTATGAATCCTCATTCGTAAGTAAAGTGCAAGATGTGAACACTGGATCTTCAGCACCACAAATCCATTGCCAGAATTGAAATCTCGCATGGTAGTCTTTTGATCTGTGTTTGAACACTTTGCAAAAATATGGATATGGTAACTGCTCGTGCAAAATTGGCCTTAGAAGAGAGAAATTACGCCGACATTAATTCCAGTTCTTGCTCCACTTGTTCCAGCATCATCTTCTACTTGTTGAAACAGGCAGGAGTGCGAAATCTGCGAGAGCTACTGTGACCACTTGTTTCCTTTGCGGGTGATCCACTGTCTGCCAGTTTCTGGAGCAACTCTCTGAAAACACTTTCACATGGAATGTGACACTGAGGACATAATTCTGTTTACATGACATGCGCCAGTCGATTAATGCCAGTGGCTCTCCCTTAGGCCAATCCCATGTCTGACGATTCCCACATGGAATAACAGGACTTCATTTCGACACTTAGACTATTAACAGTCCACGGAAAAACTAATTTTATTCTGATGCCACAAGATTCAGGATCATACGTACAGAATGGCTGGTTTATCCGAGAGTTGTAAATAACGTATCTTTTTTTTCATTTATTGTTATTTCATCCCCTCGCCCCATATGCAGGGGGTGAGCTGTCAGCGGATACAAATCGCCGATTTTCAACGACAAGATAGTAAAAAATTTAAAAACAAATAAAATTGGATATGGCGGTTGACAAAAACAAATGTGTGGCACGATAAAAGACAGATTGTCAGCTATAAAATTTAAAATGTAAAGGCCGATCCGTTGAGTAAATAAAATATTGACACGGATAAAATGTGAAATGAGTGTTTCACTAAATATAACACACATATGGACAGTTGTACAAGTTGAAGCTAAAAAGCCGATGTGTTGACTGATAGACGAGTGAAGTGATGAGTGGATCTAGATTTTTGGGGATAGTGGTATCATGGGAATTTAGTAGTTAGGGTAGTGCATACAAGGGTGTTTGTGTGGGTGGATGTTTGGAGGAGGGGCTTGGAAGAGTGAGGAGGGATGCTATTTTGGACGAAGCCTTAGGATGTGAGTGGGGAGAAGTGGAGAGGGAGCCCTAACCAGGTGAAAAGGGATGCGTTGTTTTAGGTCTAGTGGGACAAGTATATATCATTGCTGGTAAGGGATGATTTGTTGGAAGAGGGTTTGCATTGTTGTAGTGTTGGGGGAATATGGTAATAGAGGCCTGACAGAGTACCAGTAGCAGTGAGCAGGGGGAGGGGAACTAGAGGGTGGTAGTGTCGAGTTAACAGGTAATCTAGGAGAATCGGAAGCGTTTAGGATGGAGGAGTAGAGGGTGTGGTGGAATGGGTGGAGGGGGGAGGGGAAATTTAGAAATTTTTAGAGGATTCAACTGGAGGAGGTTTGACATGTCTGGCAACAACGTCACCATGTATAGAGAGATTCGACTAATACGCAATGAGCACTGAAGGTCAACAGCAAGGCAGCCTGCATTACAGGATTTGACTGTTCTCCACGCAAGTAAAATTGCCGATATCTCAACACTTGTTTCTGGACATATGTTTAGAGGACCTTTGATTTTAAGTTATACCAATATTAACGTGCCGTGCGCGCATTAGCATCGATTCCTGCAGTCCATAGAACATCTTTGCTCGGCATTTCTATGTGACAGGTTGGAGGATGTTTCGCAAGAGGGCACGGAGTCGCTCATAAAGCTCACTTGACAACAAGCGCGCTCCTTCCTGGTCAGAATATTTGTCTGGCATTCGGTAAGTGGCTGCGTAAACAGCAAAGCTGAAGAATTATTGCTTTCCTGGACTCATATGGTGTCGGGTTTGCGTCTTTGAAGCCATCACATTTCATATTTCTGCTGTCTTCGTTGCAGATACTGGCCTCTCGGGATTAGTACACCACCGAACGCAGGCATACCAGGGAAACGGTGAAAGCCTCTGTTACTTTTGCCTAAAGGGTTTAACAGGCTGTTGAAATTCGCGAAATCTCGTTTTCTTTGAGCGAAATTCACTCTTGGTTGTCACGTATAGCGCCGCTTATTACCTTTCTTCGGTGACGGTAAAATTTGCCTTACATATTTATGCGTTCAGCATTAACAATTCACGCTCAAGTTTCTTGAGCATACTTGTAAAGGGAAAACAGAATTGTATATTTCATTATATGTTGCTCCATGGAAATTGCCTGAACTCATCCCCTTACAAGAAATTAATTTTTTAAATGGTGTATTTCGTTTTATGGCCGAAGTGTGTAAGCCCACCCTATTAATTTTTTGCTTTTATTATTGAATATAGTTGGGAGATAAGATACTGCGTGAAGAGTTTGACAGAGCACTGAAAGACCTGAGCCGAAACAAGGCCCCGGGAGTAGACAACATTCCATTTGAACTACTGATGGCCTCGGGAGAGCCAGTCATGACAAAACTCTACCATCTGGTGAGCACGATGTATGAGACAGGCGAAATATCCTCAGACTTCAAGAAGAATATAATAATTCCAATCCCAAAGAAAGCAGGTGTTGACAGATGTGAAAACTACCGAACTATCAGTTTAATAAGTCACAGCTGCAAAATACTAACGCGAATTCTTTACAGACGAATGGAAAAACTGGTAGAAGCCGACCTCGGGGAAGATCAGTTTGGATTCCGTAGAAATGTTGGAACACGTGAGGCAATACTGACCTTACGACTTATCTTAGAAGAAAGATTAAGAAAAGGCAAACCTACGTTTCTAGCATTTGTAGAATTAGAGAAAGCTTTTGACAATGTTAACTGGAATACTCTCTTTCAAATTCTGAATGTGGCAGGGGTAAAATACAGGGAGCGAAAGGCTATTTACAGTTTGTACCGAAACCAGATGGCAGTTATAAGAGTCGAGGGGCAATGAAGGGAAGCAGTGGTTGGGAAAGGAGTAAGACAGGGTTGTAGCCTCTCCCCGATGTTATTCAATCTGTATATTGAGCAAGCAGTAAAGGAAACAAAAGAAAAATTCGGAGTAGGTATTAAAGTTCATGGAGAAGAAGTAAAAACTTTGAGGTTCGCCGATGACATTGTAATTCTGTCAGAGACAGCAAAGGACTTGGAAGAGCAGTTGAACGGAATGGACAGTGTCTTGAAAGGAGGGTATAAGATGAACATCAACAAAAGCAAAACGAGGATAATGGAATGTAGTCAAATTAAGTCGGGTGATGCTGAGGGAATTAGATTAGGAAATGAGACACTTAAAGTAGTAAAGGAGTTTTGCTATTTAGGGAGTAAAATAACCGATGATGGTCGAAGTAGAGAGGATATAAAATGTAGACTGGCAATGGCAAGGAAAGCGTTTCTCAAGAAGAGGAATTTGTTAACATCGAGTATAGATTTAAGTGTGAGGAAGTCGTTTCTGAAAGTATTTGTATGGAGTGTAGCCATGTATGGAAGTGAAACATGGACGATAACTAGTTTGGACAAGAATAGAATAAAAGCTTTCGAAATGTGGTGCTACAGAAGAATGCTGAAGATAAGGTGGGTAGATCACGTAACTAATGGGGAGGTATTGAATAGGATTGGGGAGAAGAGAAGTTTGTGGCACAACTTGACTAGAAGAAGGGATCGGTTGGTAGGACATGTTTTGACGCATCAAGGGATCACAAATTTAGCATTGGAGGGCAGTGTGGAGGGTAAAAATCGTAGAGGGAGACCAAGAGATGAATACACTAAGCAGATTCAGAAGGATGTAGGTTGCAGTAGATACTGGGAGATGAAGAAGCTTGCACAGGATAGAGTAGCATGGAGAGCTGCATCAAACCAGTCTCAGGACTGAAGACCACAACAACAACATAGTTAATTAATACTTTTTGTAGTCTTCTGGTTAATAAAATGAGGCTCTGGTCATTAGTAAGTAGCCAGTTACAGCCGGCGAACTTACTCCCAACGTACATGCGCCAATACTTAAAATTCTGACCATGAGCCTAAGGTGCACGGCCTCCCTCTTCTCCCACACTGTCATACGATTCTGTCCCTTCCAAAATATGTGAACACTTTTGTACGTTATGGTTCATTTTATTGCGCTTTAAATTCACACAACACGTCCGAACTGGTTCTGACTGCACTCATGCTACAAATGTAGTCTCTCATTTATCACCAGCCTGTATGAGTTTACTAGTCCCGGTTCCCTGTTTCCCTTTCTTCTTTTTGTCCCTTACCTTAGCTTCGCTGACATTGGTAGACGTTGCGGTTTCTCCCTTGTGTTTTGCGTGGTAGGCTATCTCTCATCTATAGTCACACAGACCTGCCTGTAAGAGAAGAAATGGACTGATTACCTAGTAGTTTCGTCCCTTTAACCATCCAGCCAACCAACCAATTACTTCCTGTTCATTACTGTACGACTGCCTTTTCATTATGTAACAATCCGATTTAGATGAAATTTAAATCTGAGCTTCAAAATCTCACTGCTCATACAAATATGCGTTCCACTTGCTATTTAACTCTGGTGCGACTTTCAGTATATTCATTCCACAAAACAATTAACCTTTACGCTTGATGCGCCGAGCACGAGCTGCCGGAACCAGCCCTGCAGGCTTGCTCAGGCTCGACCAAATCACTCCATCGCGCCAAAATATCGCCACGCTGCCAACTTCTCCCTTACAGAACGAGGAGCATCCTTGTTGTTGACCCTGCTTTGCTGCAGCGAAGTACCTAAGGGTAGACATGACCCTTCACTTATACGGTCGAATATACACTCCTGGAAATGGAAAAAAGAACACATTGACACCGGTGTGTCAGACCCACCATACTTGCTCCGGACACTGCGAGAGGGCTGTACAAGCAATGATCACACGCACGGCACAGCGGACACACCAGGAACCGCGGTGTTGGCCGTTGAATGGCGCTAGCTGCGCAGCATTTGTGCACCGCCGCCGTCAGTGTCAGCCAGTTTGCCGTGGCATACGGAGCTCCATCGCAGTCTTTAACACTGGTAGCATGCCGCGACAGCGTGGACGTGAACCGTATGTGCAGCTGACGGACTTTGAGCGAGGGCGTGTAGTGGGCATGCGGGAGGCCGGGTGGACGTACCGCCGAAATGCTCAACACGTGGGGCGTCAGGTCTCCACAGTACATCGATGTTGTCGCCAGTGGTCGGCGGGAGGTGCACGTGCCCGTCGACCTGGGACCGGACCGCAGCGACGCACGGATGCACGCCAAGACCGTAGGATCCTACGCAGTGCCGTAGGGGACCGCACCGCCACTTGCCAGCAAATTAGGGACACTGTTGCTCCTGGGGTATCGGCGAGGACCATTCGCAACCGTCTCCATGAAGCTGGGCTACGGTCCCGCACACCGTTAGGCCGTCTTCCGCTCACGCCCCAACATCGTGCAGCCCACCTCCAGTGGTGTCGCGACAGGCGTGAATGGAGGGACGAATGGAGACGTGTCGTCTTCAGCGATGAGAGTCGCTTCTGCCTTGGTGCCAATGATGGTCGTATGCGTGTTTGGCGCCGTGCAGGTGAGCACCACAATCAGGACTGCATACGACCGAGGCACACAGGGCCAACACCCGGCATCATGGTGTGGGGAGCGATCTCCTACACTGGCCGTACACCACTGGTGATCGTCGAGGGGACACTGAATAGTGCACGGTACATCCAAACCGTCATCGAACCCATCGTTCTACCATTCCTAGACCGGCAAGGGAACTTGCTGTTCCAACAGGACAATGCACGTCCGCATGTATCCCGTGCCACACAACGTGCTCTAGAAGGTGTAAGTCAACTGCCCAGGCCAGCAAGATCTCCGGATCTGTCCCCCATTGAGCATGTTTGGGACTGGATGAAGCGTCGTCTCACGCGGTCTGCACGTCCAGCACGAACGCTGGTCCAACTGAGGCGCCAGGTGGAAATGGCATGGCAAGCCGTTCCACAGGACTACATCCAGCATCTCTACGATCGTCTCCATGGGAGAATAGCAGCCTGCATTGCTGCGAAAGGTGGATATACACTGTACTAGTGCCGACATTGTGCATGCTCTGTTGCCTGTGTCTATGTGCCTGTGGTTCTGTCAGTGTGATCATGTGATGTATCTGACCCCAGGAATGTGTCAATAAAGTTTCCCCTTCCTGGGACAATGAATACACGGTGTTCTTATTTCAATTTCCAGGAGTGTATGTATCCTTACATCCCCAAACCAATTGTTTTCAAATTGCGCCTGAAACAAAGTTTTTCCAAAAAATGTTAATTACAAAGTCCTCACAATTACCAATAAAAAAGGAATTCCCCACTTACATAACCTAACTGAAATTGGCAGTATATTCCCTGGTAGCTTGGCACTATGGTCTTTCCTTTTCCTTTCTCCAAATTTATACTTCACAGAACCACATTCATCCATCACTATTATGCTATTATGTTCTGAGATTAACAAAGATATATTCAGTTTCATAATACATAGAGTAATTCAAACAGGATACAATCATATTGCAGATTACAATCAAGTCCATTTCAAACTTCATAAAATATGAAACTCCTTGCTGAAAGGTAAATACATGCAAACATATTTTTCAAAACTGTTCAAACCAGAAGATCAAATTAATAACTAAAATTACATTTTCAAATCTAAATCCAGTCCAATCTCATGCAAATACATTTTCCTATCAAAATTTATGAAATATAAAAGTTCGTGCTCATAGAGAAATATGTGGCAACACATTTCCCCAAATTTTTCACTCCACAATATCCAACTGAAGATAACAACTACATTTCGTTTCGGTCCATTTAAAAATTTACAAAATATTAAAGTCAATGCTGAAAGATATTTGCTCAGAACATATTTCCCAGAAGTTTTTCACGCAAGTGAGAACTGAACACTACAGTTACATATTCAGATGACAAAATTTCAGACTTCCTGGTCTCATATAGATATAATTTTATGTATATAGACTAAAGCACCGTGTGAAAACCAGGAAGCGACCACGGGTCTCCTTCCAGCTGGCTAGACCAGTATACGGAAGTTGTGTGAACTGCTGCCCCAAGGTGGCTTATTGGCTAGCGAACCTATACAGTCAGCAGGAGACCTGAGTTCGATTCTTGACCTTGGAACAAATTTTCAAATGCTGCTTCAGTCTAGATACAGTAACATATTGTTCCAGTCCATTTCAAAATTCATGATATAAGAAAGTTTATGCTGAAAGAAAAATATACAGAAACATATTTATCAAAATTCTTTATCCTACATTTTGTTATGAGCTTCAACAAAGTAGTTCAAATAAGTTAAGTATTATGTGACGAAAGGCTTTTTGCATGACCACAAATCTATAAGCCCATAAATTTTGCCACTGTCACATTTTACAGAAACGCTTTTGAAATTCAGTAAAGATGAACGAGACAGACTAAAAATCTCAGTTCACTGCAAAGATAAAAAGAAGAAAAGGATAAGAAGTAAGGGGAAAAAAGATTTCGTGCATGCACGAGCATATCTTTACATTGCACAGCTAAATGCACAAGGGTATCACACAGGATTTGCGCATACGCCCACATTTACTCGCTGCCATGCGCCACAAACTCGCTCTCCTCGCACACTGCCCTGGTACGGTGATGCGTTAAATACGGTAACGACTCTGAGATACACTTCCTGTTGTCAGCTGGTCTATGGCCGAGCTCGCTGTAGGCTTGCTTCCGACGGCTAAGTCCTCCCCCTCCCACCAGCTCCTTCGGGCGCCACCTGAGTGAAGTCTCACCAGCGCCCAGACTGCTCTGCGCAGCGCCGCTCTGATGTAATGCTGTGGCTCTCTCAAGGTGCAACAACACATTACGCTGTATGAGCCACAGCTCCTCCTCGTAAATTCTCTACGGCCACTCGCACCTGCCACACCACCTAACAAGTGTCGCAGGTGCTGGGCCCACTCTGAACATCAATGTAATCATTGCGCTTTAACGCAACGGTCTAACAAAGTGACTGCGTAATAGAGTACCTCAAAAGCAACCATTACTAACACACTACACAAGTTTACACGTAAGCATTTCTTTATAATTGTGCAATAAAATAATCGAGAAAGACGTGTAGAACATAATATTTATCATTCCTGAAAACAAGATATTAATGTTTTTCCTGCTGGGAAAATTAAACTCGTTGTTATCGAACTAATGTTTGTAGTGTCTCTGTTTGTATTCCTGTGAAGTACAATATTACGGGCGGCCTCGATGACCCCCACGACGTACGTAATTTCGTACACGTAGACAAGTTACTCTCGTGGTGATGAAGCAGCTGCCGACTCCGACGGTTGCCTGTAAAATTCTTGAAATGTAAGGGAAAGAAAACTTCTATAGGATATCCTCTAATTGAAAAGCTGCCATTCACATTTGCCGGCCGAAGTGGCCGTGCGGTTAAAGGCGCTGCAGTCTGGAACCGCAAGACCGCTACGGTCGCAGGTTCGAATCCTGCCTCGGGCATGGATGTTTGTGATGTCCTTAGGTTAGTTAGGTTTAACTAGTTCTGAGTTCTAGGGGACTAATGACCTCAGCAGTTGAGTCCCATAGTGCTCAGAGCCATTTGAACCATTCACATTTGGTCATTCGATGATTGTCTGCGAGTGAAATGAGTACCTTTTAGCAGAGAAAACTTTCTCTATGCTTTTAACTGTGTTGTTGAAGAAGGTTCTACAGTAAACATAAACCACTAAATGTTCGTAGTCCTATACAAGCTTGTAGTACCTAACGGTTCATCACAGAATCCTTTGATCAAAATTAAACACGCGCAAGTACCTTTGAAATGCAACAGACTGTAATATGGCCTTTACTAAACTCTACATTGACATTACGTATCGCTTGTGAATATCAAAAAACACAAATTGTACAGTATGGCCCCTAACAATAACTGTTTCATTGCAGACACTTCCACCATGTCCTCGGTTATCCTGTCTCGTAACCAAGTCGTCTCACATTCTGATTTTCTTACTTTTCTTCGCTCGCCATGCAAGAACGCTAAACCAATGAATAAACATTTCACTCGCGCAGGCGAAACGCGCCACCTCGCGATACATGACTTTAAACCAGTAACAATAGAAAGGTCGTTGATCCGATTTCTAAATGGTTCAAATGGCCCTGAGCACTATGAGACTTAACTTCTGTGGTCATCAGTCCTCTAGAACTTAGAACTACTTAAACCTAACTAACCTAAGGACATCACACACATCCATGCCCGAAGCAGGATTCGAACCTGCGACCGTAGCGGTCGCGCGGTTCCAGACTGTAGCGCCTAGAATCGCTCGGCCACTCCGGCCGGCGAACCGATTTCTATCCGCTAAGACGGGCCAAGGGATATTATAAGTATTGGCTGCTATACCTAAAGCTCCTTCAGAAACAGAAAAAACTACAATAAATAACAGGAGAAACATAATCATAATCAAATTCAATAAGGAAACTAATAATCAACATGAATAAAGAAAGAACAATATACTCCAATCTCAGAAGAATCATTAATAAATGATTCCGTTTAGAAGAGAAAAAACGTAAACAGAAGCAAAATATACGAATAAAGAAGTAAAAACAGAGAATATAATTATTAGTTTTAATAGTTTAGAAAAAATACCGGTCTTGTAAACCGGAAGTAAGTCTAGCCCCCACTTTTAAAACTCCAAGGGTGGAAAACTTCCATCATCGTACCCCAAAGCCGATATTTTAAGAAACTAACACCTGAAATGATCAAAATAATAATTATATCATTATCAAATGTAATAAATATACATTTTATTAAATTAGGACACCCTATATCAATAATACTCTTCATTATCCTTTAAGCCTTCCTTGTCGGATTAATAACAGCATCAGTAATGGAAATTATTTGTTATATAGGAGCCAAGGTAGCCCCCGAGGGTCGGCAACCTATATAACACCACAGTGGACGAGGTTGTCTGTGCCAAAAGCACCATGGTAAACACCAGCTATTTACACACAAGTTAATGGAAACAGACATTCCGAGCACTACTTCCTGCAGGGGAAGCTCGAGCCACGGCCTGCAGGAAGTATCACTAAGCCAAAATCTGATTGGCTGGAGACAGCTATTTAGGGGCTAGAACCAGGCCCGAAGTTCATTTCACGCCGGATGCCGACCTCGTGTACTGCAACCGTGGAAGTTTACTTCTTCGTCTCAGAATTGGACTTTTACTAGTGTGTGAGTGTGTTACCACGAATCTTTGTGCAAAATAACAAGTGAATTTTTTTGTCTCAATTAGGAGACTTTTTTCGATATTGTTACCCTTCGTTCGTATGTTCAGTCATCAACCTTGTAAACTTACATCAATAAAAGTTGTGTTGTGAAAAATTGCGAATTGTCAGTCACAACACAAGTGGCGAAGAGTTGGTGTCTGCGTGCTTCTACCTCATGGCGGAAGTTGTCCTTCAGCAGATGGTCCAAAGTGTGCATGACTTACTACGAGGTTTTCAACAGTTTTGCAAGAACTCTCAGGATACGCAGGAACGTTTATTAACGGAACTCGTAAAACCACCCGGTTCCGCCGCCCCCGCCGTTTCCCGCTTTCAAAGATGATGCTGAAGACTGGGAAACATACGAGAAACGGCTTTAGCAGAATTTTCAAATCCACCAAGTAGTCCAGGAGGCTGCTCGTCGTTCCTACTTTCTGTCCTGGAACCAGTCCAAAGTGTGTTCTCTTGACGAAAGTCCAACCTCGATCTCTGGATTCTTTGACTTTCTCCTAGATTTGTGAGGTTCTCGCAGCTTACTATCGACGATGGTTCCACATGTTGGCTGCCCTTGTCTAATTTTACCAGTGTCGCAAGAAGGCTGGCCAATCCTATCGCCAGTGGGCAGCGGAACTGCAAGGTAACAGCCGGAAATGTCACTTCAACACACGAGTCTCCAAAGAATACTATGCGGACGAGATGGTCCGCGACCACCTCATCCAGGCCGCCCCTGACGCAGCTTTCCGGCGCGACGCCCTCAGACTCGACGATCCTACTCTGGACCAGATCGTTGATCTTGCATTCAAGTACGAAGTCTCTACGGCGGCCGACAAGCGTTTGGAATTCTGGGCGGAAGCGGCGGCCCTCCGCGACCACGTCGCCTCGGAGCCCGTCGCATCGCTGGCGGAGGTCGGACGTTGCCGCCGTCCGTTCCGATGACAGGCGCCGGCCATCCTGTTCTGCACAGAGTCCAAGGAGCAGCCGCCCTGTCCAGGAACGTGCGCCCTCATACGGCTCCGCGGGTCCGGCGCAGACAGTCGGTGCACGGAGGCCCCCACGCTCTCGCCACCACCGCCAGCCCCTCCGGCTGTGGTCCTGCCCGGGATGCTTTAAGAACCATGCACGGGAAGACTGCTCTGACAGGTGGGCGTTTTGTGCAGTGTGTACCCGTAACGGACACGTCAGCTCGGTCAGCCGTTCTCGGCAGCCCCGTCCTCTTACGGCCAATGACCATTTGTGCCTCTACCCATGGTTGTCAACCAGGTGCAGTCTTCGGTATCTTCCAAGCTCATGATTGACGTTCAGGTCAACGGTCGGCCGCTGCAGATGCAGATGGATACTGGAGCAGCGGTCTCACTGATCAACTACTCCTCTTATGCGAAGTTTGGAGCACCCCCCCCCCCCCCCCTGGTGCCCACACCTCGGCGTCTCCTTACTTATAATAAGCAAGTGATCGTCCTCTTGGGTCAGTTCACGGCTTCCGTCTTGAATAAATCGGTTCGCCGGGAAGTTACCTTCCTTTTGGTCAACAATGAGGCGACGGAGGATGTCTTCGACAATGTTCGTCTGGTGTCTTCCCAGGTTCCGTTCCCAGCAGTCGATACCTTGTGCTCTCTGAATTCCAGGACCTCTTCCCGCCGGACGTCGGCTGTGCTCAAGATTTTCATGCGTCGCTCCAGCTAAAACCGTCGACCTGTCCGAAGTACTTCCGGGCCCAGAAGGTTCCCCACGCCCTCCAGCAGCCTCTTCAACAACAAATGGACCGTCTCACCGTGGAGGGAGTCGTCACTCCGGTCCGTTACAATCAGTGAGCGACCCCCTTGGTCGTCCTCAAGAGACCAGATGGGCGCCTTCGAGTTTGTGGCGACTTCAAGGCGACGATTAACTCTCAGCCACAGATTGAAGACTATCCCCTCCCGCGTCCCGAGGACCCGTTCTCCGAGCTCGCAGGGGGACAATCTGCACAGCCCTCAGAGTGCTTCGCGGGTCCGGCGCAGACTGACAGCGCACGGAGTTTCCCAAGAAAAGATCGATCTTGCCGAGGCATGCCTCCAGATACCTTTAGATGAGCCTTCCACTCACTTGGCCGTCATCAACACCCCGTTTGGGCTGTTCCGGTTGAACCGCCTCATGTGTGGCATCGCTAGTGCACCGGCCATCTTTTAGCAATACTTAGAACAGCTCTAGCGGGATGTGACAGGTTGTATAAACTACCTCGACGACGTCGTCGTCACCGGCTGTACGGCGGATGAACATCTCAGTCATCTGCAACAATTGTTCCTGCGCCTGCGGACTGCGGGCCTAAAATGCTGCTTTGCTAAAGGATCCTTTTTTCAACCAGCTATTTCCTACCTGGGTCACATCATTTCCCGCGGTGGCATATCACCTATCGCCTCCCAAATCGCCACTATAACGGCGTCACAACATGACTGATTGTCATATGTTTTATTCTTAATATTTCTTGGTGGTGTTTTAGTTCTATTTATTTATATCACAAGAATTGGCTCAAATGAAATATTTCAGCCTAAATCAATTACTATAATTGTTACTTTAACAATATGAGTCTTTATTATATCAACATTAATTATTTTAGAGTTGATACTATTTATAGATTTCTTCAAAAATACCGAAATTATAAATATTAACAACTCAATAAATTATCAAGGAATAACAATATCTTTAGAAAAATTACATAATAGACCAACATTTATTATTACAATAATGATAATAATTTATCTATTTTAGCACCCTCAGCAGTTCTTAAAATTAATATTAACGTGGTACCTATTCGGAAAATAAGATAATTTTACTAATTAATAAACCCCTACGATTAAGACACCCTTCAATTAAAATTATTAACAATTCCTTAGTTGATTTACCAGCACCAACAAATATTTCATTTTGATGAAATATTGGTTCCCTATTAGGACTGTGTTTAGTAATTCAAATCGTGACTGGACTATTTTTAGCTATGCTCTATACATTCATGACCTTCACGTTTATTACACATAGCTCACACCTTTTCTTTGCTAGTTAACCGAGTGTCTAACTCAGACATTACACTTCCGTATTTATTTGCCTCAGTGATGCAAGGGCTATAGCACTGATTTTGAGCACTACCTATTACTCTTGTATTCAACATTAATATGCTTCCTTCAAGCCAGCGTAAAAAAACTTTCATGAGGCTTTAATGTAGTATGACTTATATCATCTACGTCCTTTTCTGACATTATGTCACGTCTCTCAGTTAGAATAGCGGTCCACCTGCTACTCTTCCTATGTTAGAGATCCCATTTATTCTGCTGTTTATTTCTTCCTGTGTAAGCTCATTTGCAACTTCCTCACTATTCGGAGATATAACTGGAACGTGCTATTTACATCCAATAATAAGACAGGAAGCAGCCTTAATTGTCAAACATACACAGCTTGTGTTAAGCAATGTTTATTACCTTGCACAATTTAATACAATAAAACAGATAAATTTTACTCACAGAAGCACAATAAAAATTTTTGAGAAGCCCCTGTTAACATCTGCATAACAAATGCGCAAATCATTAACAAAATTTAAGTTGGCGTAAGTACTTAATAAAATCAAGACTTGCCAAATTCTGAACCCTCAAGACCATCCTGTACAATGACGTCTCTCATAAATTCATACCAACGTATGCTATTAAGGCATAACGTAAGGCACACAAGTAATAATAAAAGCAGTTTCTAAAACTGCAGCACTCGGCAATGAAGACGCCGGGCACACTAGCTTCTGACTAAGCAATAATCCAAATGATGCCAGTACAAGGAGGCACTAATTAAAGTAACAAATAATTAATAAGAAGCACTGCCTCTGCAGCCAAACATTCCCTGAGCAATTAAACTTCACAATGAAACTTCACAACCAGCACACAAGGTAAAAATATAATAAACAAAAAAGGCTGGTAGGGAAATATAGAATTAATAAGGCGGAGCCTCCAGCAATCTGATCGGGCACTAATTATAGAGTGAAACCCACTTTTACAGGTTTAAATTCATATTTCGAGCAAAAGGGCCATTCGCAAAAGCGGTGGAGTAAAGAGCTACAAAACTTAACGACGTGACAGAGCCAGAAACAAAGAGAGCAGCAACACTCAACTAAAGGACGAGATCTAGACACAAGGCCAGCAACATGGAGCCCGGTACAACGAATCACAGTTGCACTGGCAACGGCCGTCAAGCCCCGGTGCCACACCCCACCGTACCAGACGAAATACACTGCTCTCCGCACAACTGAAACATAAATCAACTACAACAGCACACTTGCAATTCCTCATTCATATTACATAAAAGAATAAACATAACATTAAAACAAGAAAACGCGCAAATTTAGTTTTTTAAAACTCAACATTTAATAATTTATTTAAATACTATAGTACACACGTAGGTAAGATTGTCCCTTGAAGCGTGATATTGACAGCTGAGTATTATTTTAAACGGGCAAGAGTCCACCAGAACTACACTTTCATGGAATCTGATGTAGTTTTAAGAGACAGCATAGTATTTTGTTACTCGTAAACTAAGCTGCAATTTTTGGTACTTAATCACCAAGGTTACGGCAACCTTAGATATTCCATCATTCAATAATGAGCAGCTCACCGGGCTTCCCTACATATAGCTGCAGATCCTACATCAAGTGGTAGGAAAGCCCAAGCCCCGTTATCACGTGTGACATAACTTCGATGTATCAGACTCGTCCACAAATTCACACTGAAGACAACATTAGTCAACCATTAACAAATATAGATAAGCACACAATTGCACCTGTTCAAATCAGACAGACACCATATGCCCAGGCGAACGTTTAATGCCAGGCGACGCTCCGGCAAGCTCTTCTCAACATGCACAAAGCCAAACACCAAGTCTCGTACCGGAACCCTAGCCTTTCCGCCGTCTCCGTACGCAGCACTCCAGTAATACCACGCGCAATGAGCATGCGCATCAAGTCAGGGCCAATCTGCGGACCCCGTTGTAACCGCAACCGACAGGCCACACCGTGAGGCCAGCTTCCTCTACGCTGCAGATCTTCAACCACAGATACTAGTAGACTGGCCTTTCTGTGCAGAAGCTATAGGGCTGGTGCGGCTCCAACATAAACCACGTGACTGTTGGCAAAACGTGGGGCGATTTCAAATCAGCGGTCTACCATCCTATGTTTGTATCGTATTTTACACACATTTCTCAATTGACTGCCAAACGCTTCCAACAAAAATTACTTTTTTACTAGCGAAAAATTATGTCAGAACTACATTTGACCTGGATTTGTTCACAGTACCACTTATAATATCTAACAAATACATCGAACGCCCCTCTGGTGGGCAGCGGGACGAAATTACTGTAAACTATCAATTAAAGAAAATGTCGTTAAAATTCTTTTAAACAGTAAGAGTGGGATCGTGTCAAAACTTCAATCACTGGATTCGCTGCGTTTTGAGCTCTAGTCACTTATAAAAGAAAATAAGATATGGGAATTATGTCAACTATAGGTGCCAAATTGTCGCTTTTAGAAGCAGGTCCATTTTAAACCATCAATTTTTGATGCACTTCAAAAGGTCAGTTCCTACTATTTTTACAAAATTTTAAACTATCAGATTTAAAAAAAATGATATTTTAGATGAAAGGTGAGACTCTGAAAATAATTTAGGAGCCTACATTTATTTAATTGTATTTGAATGTAGAAAAAAATTCTCTTCATGTGGCGACTATAGATGCTCCTACCTTATTATAATCTCACTTGTATATACAAAAAGGCGCGTATGTGCAGATGGCTTACCTTCGGTTTTCATCCTTAGGGAACCTATGAGTAGGAACGAGAAACAGTTATACTTACTTCTGTAACGGAATTATCACAGATACATTCCAAAATGTAATATGAGTCTGACTTTACAGGCATCACTTTCAGCACTTTAATTTACGTGATCCTCTATTTCAAGTGTAAAAAACATGTAAAAGTCACTTCAGCAGAATGAAATAAACGCATCTGAACTATCATAGAAACACTTACACGTGAAATGTAATGCCATTTCCCCCGACAAAACGCTGAGTACAGCCATAAGCGAAACACGAAACAACCATGTTTTGCCAACATTCACGTGACTTTAGCCCAGAGATGTTGTAGCCACGAAAATGACGTCAGGGCCAGTCTATTATATTTATGGTCGAAGCTGCAGACTTAAATCGCCGAACCTGCGATGAAAAATTGACTCGCTGCTGACACTACGAGAAAGAGACTAGCGCAAGCCGCGCGCGTATCAATGCCACCTTCGTTAGGATCTACTAAACTTTCCTCTCCCATTCTTTCTTCAAACGCAACCAGTTGGTATACGCAGGGGAATATTGTGTACTATTTACTGTCATTTTGTTATTGAATCTTACTATTTACTACTTTTCTTCATCATAAAACCTCATTTTATTTGATCGATAATCTATCTCTGCATTGTGCTCTATAAACCCATCGAAATTCCGTTTGAAAATTAAGTACGGCTACAGTTTCCATTCGATATGATTCTCCTCCTGTTTCAACTTGTATTATCCCTTGCCATTTAACTGTTTTCCCACATTCACGTCCAACTCCTTTTACTTTGAATCCACTGACCAGTAAACTCGGTATCTCATCTCTTTATTTTGGTGACTCTTTATACACAACGTTTTCAGTCGCACACATCTGGCTTCCCGACTAGACTAATAATTTAATCTTACGTCCACATTTTTAACCTCATTTACAGATGTGATATCTGCGATAACTTTCAATACAATATCCTCATCTAACAAGCCTTCTTCTTTATCACTTAATTTTTTTTTTATTTTACTGCGTAAATGTTTTTCTCTTTTTTCCATGTTGATCACGGTTCCTCTCTATATGTCTCAGATTGAGCCAATGCTGAACTCCTTACATGTTTCCCGCACTGACGTTCCCTGCCGGTTTCACCCCTCTTCTCGGGCTCTACCCTTCACATCTACACTCCTGGAAATTGAAATAAGAACACCGTGAATTCATTGTCCCAGGAAGAGGAAACTTTGTTGACACATTCCTGGGGTCAGATACATCACATTATCACACTGACAGAACCACAGGCACATAGACACAGGCAACAGAGCATGCACAATGTCGGCACTAGTACAGTGTATATCCACCTTTCGCAGCAATGCAGGCTGCTATTCTCCCATGGAGACGATCGTAGAGACGCTGGATGTAGTCCTGTGGAACGGTTTGCTATGCCATTTCCACCTGGCGCCTCAGTTGGACCAGCATTCGTGCTGGACGTGCAGACCGCGTGAGACGACGCTTCATCCAGTCCCAAACATGCTCAATGGGGGACAGATCCGGAGATCTTGCTGGCCAGGGTAGTTGACTTACACCTTCTAGAGCACGTTGGGTGGCACGGGGTACATGCGGACGTGCATTGTCCTGTTGGAACAGCAAGTTCCCTTGCCGGTCTAGGAATGGTAGAACGATGGGTTCGATGACGGTTTGGATGTACCGTGCACTATTCAGTGTCCCCTCGACGATCACCAGTGGTGTACGGCCAGTGTAGGAGATCGCTCCCCACACCATGATGCCGGGTGTTGGCCCTGTGTGCCTCGGTCGTATGCAGTCCTGATTGTGGCGCTCACCTGCACGGCGCCAAACACGCATACGACCATCATTGGCACCAAGGCAGAAGCGACTCTCGTCGCTGATGACGACACGTCTCCATTCGTCCCTCCATTCACGCCTGCCGCGACACCACTGGAGGCGGGCTGCACGATGTTGGGGCGTGAGCGGAAGACGGCCTAACGGTGTGCGGGACCGTAGCCCAGCTTCATGGAGACGGTTGCGAATGGTCCTCGCCGATACCCCAGGAGCAACAGTGTCCCTAATTTGCTGGGAAGTGGCGGTGCGGTCCCCTACGGCACTGCGTGGGATCCTACGGTCTTGGCGTGCATCCGTGCGCCGCTGCGGTCCGGTCCCAGGTCGACGGGCACGTGCACCTTCCGCCGACCACTGGCGACAACATCGATGTACTGTGGAGACCTCACGCCCCACGTGTTGAGCAATTCGGCGGTACGTCCACCCGGCCTCCCGCATGCCCACTATACGCCCTCGCTCAAAGTCCGTCAACTGCACATACGGTTCACGTCCACGCTGTCGCGGCATGCTACCAGTGTTAAAGACTGCGATGGAGCTCCGTATGCCACGGCAAACTGGCTGACACTGACGGCGGCGGTGCACAAATGCTGCGCAGCTAGCGCCATTCGACGGCCAACACCGCGGTTCCTGGTGTGTCCGCTGTGCCGTGCGTGTGATCATTGCTTGTACAGCCCTCTCGCAGTGTCCGGAGCAAGTATGGTGGGTCTGACACACCGGTGTCAATGTGTTCTTTTTTCCATTTCCAGGAGTGTATGTTCATGCTCACCGCTCTCTTCTTCTTCTCGACCACCTATTTCGAATACCTTGATCTGTGTTTCCAGTGGTCTTCCTGTATGCTGCACTAACATTCTCCTTTGTGCCACCATTACTACGCTTTTGTCTACTTGCTGATCTAGTAGTTCGCGTTCAGTCAGGGTGCACGCTTCAAGTTCGATCGGTATCCATATGGCTTGTTTTTCTTCCGCTGATTTTGCATCTTTAGAAGCAGCAATCATACAGCGTGTCCACATTTGACGACCAAAATCAAGGCACTACAAATTTCCTTATTTTCTTCCGAGGTTCCATCTCGGAAACACAATTTGTGTTCGTGTAGTTCCCCTGAATCATATTTGTGCGTTAAATTTCGTAAATAGTTTTTCATAATCTTCCGTTTACGCAGCATCCAAGTTGCACCCACATTCAGTTTATAATTGAGACTTAACACATTTTTTTCGCTTTTCTCGCATGTTTTGTGTTAGAAACGCAATGAGTGCTCCTATCCTTTGTCAAAAGGTTTCCTGTATTCTTGACTTCTGTAACATGTAACAGTTTTCCTCTGGCTGGCCAATCAAGAACTGTAGTTGGCTTCTACATTTCCCTCGAATACGTCGCTTACTTTATTAGCTATTAACAGGACTTAGAAGAGCAGGTGAACGGAGTGGACAGTGTCTTGAAAGAGAGATGTAAAATGAACATCAACAAAAATAACACAAGGATAATGGAATGTAAATCAGGTGAAGCTGAGAGGGTTAGATTAGAAAACGATACATGTAAATAGTAGATGAGTATTGCTATTTGAGAAGCAAGGTAATTGATGATGGCCAAAGTAGAGAGAATGTAGGACGTAGATTGGCAATGGCAAGGAAAGCGTTTCTGAAGAAGACATCGAATACCGATTTAAGTTTTCGGAAGTCTTTTCTGAGAGTATTTCCATGGAATGTAGTCATGTAAGGATATTAACCATGGACGATAAACAGTTTAGACAAGAAGAGAATAGAAGCTTTCGAAATGTGATGCTATAGAAGAATGCTGAAGATTAGATAGATAGATCACGTAACTAATGAGGAGGTACTGAACAGCACTGGGGAGAGAAGATATTTGTGGCACAACCTGCCGGCTTTCTAAAATAACTACGCGCCCTCTGACTCAAAGTTGCAATATTAAAATTTTTGCCTGGTTTCTTTGTCTAGGGGCTGGGATACGTAGCTGCCGCATTACAGGCCAAATACTGCTGAGTCTACAGTATACAACAAGAGAACACACATAAATCCAATGGGCGAAGGTTTCTATCACTCGACAGTTGCGAATTATGAATGTAATATATGAATTTATAAATGAAAGATTGTAATTAAATAAAATCTGCTGGTACAATTTTAACGACTTTTAATGATGAGTAAGATAGTAGAAGTACTTTTGAGAATGCGTTATATCTCTGCTAAATACTTATTGTTGTCGATAGTCCAGCAATTAAATAAAATATAAGTTGAATAACAGGGAAATAATACATTCCTACAGCACGTAATTAGTTATGAACAATAACATAGCTCGCGAGATATTCACTTCTAAACGCACACTGCGTCTTACTGTAGAAGCCACGGAAACCTCACAAGTGCACAAGTAGGCACTCCAAAGTTTCTGCCGCGACCGTCCGTCGCTGCTTCGCGTCCAGCACTCCCGTGTCGTGTGCCGTACCGTTCAGAACTCCTCACCCCAACTCGTTTCCATCCAGTCTCCCTATTCACGAGCGCTGTGTTTCGCTAGTGTGCTCGCGCCATGTCCTCATACCAACGCACAAAAAAAAAAAAAAATGGTTCAAATGGCTCTGAGCGCTATGGGACTTAACATCGGAGGTCATCAGTCCCCTAGAACTTAGAGAACAGCTTAAACCTAACTAACCTAAGGACATCACACACATCCATGCCCGAGGCAGGATTCGAACCTGCGAACGTAGCGGCCGCGTGGTTCCAGACTGAAGCGCCTAGAACCGCTCGGCCACACCGGCCGGCCAACGCACATACACAAACATAATGAAACGTATTTGAAGTACTGGGTTTACATTTAAATGACTTGAAATTATATAAATACTTCTACGGCTGGACCATAAACACAAACAAACATTATTAGATACATAAACAAATTAAATAAACATATATCAAAGGAATAGAACAAACGGTAGGCCAGTAGCCTAATGTCTCTGGCCGGCCGCGGTGGTCTAGCGGTTCTGGCGCTGTAGTCCGGAACCGCGGGACTGCTACGGTCGCAGGTTCGAATCCTGCCTCGGGCATGTGTGTGTGTGATGTCCTTAGCGTAGTTAGGTTTAAGTATTTCTAAGTTCTAGGGGACTTATGACCTAAGATGTTGAGTCCCATAGTGCTCACAGCCATTTGAACCATTTTTTTAATGTCTCTGTGCTTTCTATAACACAGTAAATAATTGACCAATTTCTTCATGAATTGCACATATCGAATACAAAACAAAGACATAGTTGAATAAATATATTTGTAAGGATGCTGCTACCGTTTTTTCGTGTAACTGTGGAGTACTTATGGCCTGACGCGATCGATAGTAATCGGCCACTTTGGCCTCCAATAACTCATTTACTATTCACGTTACTTGCCTGTAACTTATACCAATTTAGGTTTACACTAATAGCTTTCTAAAGACACGTAGATCGACGAAATCGTATGAACTGTTTGGATTTTGAAAATTCGTTGCTGTGTGCTACTTGTATAATTTATCGTCAGATACTAAGCTTTAAACTAATAAATGTATTGAAAATCTGACTACACCATCAGAATCGTAGTGCAAATAATGGTAATGTACATGTTTCTTTTTGAAGGTATCATGATTCATCTGGCTACTATTAATATCTATATGAACAATGAAATGTCTGCAATTAAGGTGTCACAAAGTCCGCCATCTCTGGCATTCTCGGCATAGAAATTTCCTCCGTCGGCACAAAACACCGTCCTCGTCACAGTGTCAACATGGAATTCCCAGCCTCTCGCTTAGGCCAGCGCCTGCCGTCACGTGGTCGGCGTGCCGAGTGGCTCGCGCCCGCCGAGGGGCCCGTGCGGCCACTGCTGCCTCCGAACTCAGAATATTTTCAGGGCGCGATGACTCGCTCGTTACCTTACAAACCTGACTAGAAGAAAGGATCGATTGACATGACACATTCTGCGATATCGAAGCATCACTAGGCACTGCGTCTTCAGGCCACAAGTGGCCCATCGGACCATCCGACCGCCGTGTCATCCTCAGTTGAGGATGCGGGTAGGAGGGGCGTGTGGTCAGCACACCGCTCTCCCGGTCGTACGATAGTTTTCTTTGACCGGAGCCGCTACTATTCGGTTGAGTAGCTCCTCAATTGGCATCACGAGGCTGAGTGCACCCCGGAAAATGGCAACGGCACATGGCGGCCCGGATGGTCACCCATCCAAGCGCCGGCCACGCCCGACAGCGCTTAACTTCGGTGATCTGACGGGAACCGGTGTATCCACTGCGGCAAGGCCGTTGCCTGAAGCATCACTAATTTACATTTTTTTTAATTTCCGTTCCTTCCCCATTAAAAATTTTCTCATCCACTTTCCCTCCGCTGTTTTTTTAAAAAAAAATTTGATTCACCCATCACTCTTCTCAAATATTTTATCAATATTTTCCCGTACAGATACATTAAAATCTTCCTTTTGTTCCTTTAGTATTTCTTATTGTTTCTCCACGTTTTATCTAGTTTTTTCACACTTTCTCTCGTTTCTTGGTTATGTTCCCCAATGTTTCCATTGATTGTTTGAAACTGAAACCGATTCCTATGAGCATTTCACGTCCACTATTTTTGTTCGCTAATACAGTTTCTCGCCCTTCTGCATTGAGAGTGCTCATGTTTCCCGCCTTGATCGTTTAGAGTGTCGATAAGTTTCTCAAGTAAAATTCATTCTGGTCACCACTCAGATCTTCACTTCACTATCCTTTTCTTCCTTTTTAAATCACTTTCTGATAAAAATGGTCCCGCATCCTCTACATTCGACTGATAGTTGTCCTCATCTGATACACTTTTTTGATCTTATCTACCGGGAATTTTGTCTCCATTTCTGCAATCTAATGATTCTGTTATGCTTCCCAAATACTACACAAATTCTATAGCTATTTAAATTTTCTGAACTATCACTCTTCGTCATAGGTACTTTTAATCACTTACTTGACTATGGTGCACTGTTAAACTATTTCTACAGTACTAATTTTTGTTAATGGTGGCCTACAGCAACTCTGTATTTTCTACTGTTGCTAGCTAGTGTACTGCTGGTCGCTGTTCGTTGTGATGTGAGATCTGCTTGATACTTTGTCTCGTTTTGTGGTCTGGCTCTTCCTCCTTTCTTGTAGCGGTTTTTCATTGTATGAAAATGTTTGCAACTTTTCTTGCACTCGCCCCCCTTTTCCTACGATCGTCTTCCAAGACTGAACAATTCGATCCTGTCACAGTCGGCAAATGCAAACTGCCCAAACTTATTTCATGCTTTTATTAGAGAATGTAGCTAATGAATACTTGCTGTAAACTGGCTTGCTAGTACAGTTATACATCGGACACTGCTAATAGCTAAGTACGGCGGGTGGACTTACTCCCAAGGTACGTAAGCCAATGCTTAATGTTCTGAGCATGAGCCTAAAGTGCATGCACTATCTATTCTCCCACACTGTTCTCTGATTTTGTCTTTTTGAACACTTTTTATTAATGATGAAAGGGTTGAAATATGTGAACATTTTTGTACGTCACAATTAATTTAATTCTACTTGAAATTCATATAACGCATCCCTACTGATTCCGATTGCACTCACTCTACAAATGCAATCACTCATTTATCACGAGCATGAATGAGTTGACATTGCCGGTACATTACTGTGCGCTTGCACTTCCATTGTGCAACAATTCTTTCGATATGAAATTCAAATATGAGCTTCAAAATCTCACATCGGTCATACACTGTAAGAGGTCCATGACTAAGTAATTTTTTGCTAGCGAGCTCGAGCAGATGTAATTTCGATGGATTGCTCACGCGCTGCCTGCGATATGTAAGCTATAACAGAATCTCAGTCCAGAGAGCAGTGTTGGCTGCAGAAGGAACTGTGTGGCGGTAGGATTGGATTGGATTGTTTGGGGGAAAGAGACCAAACAGCGAAGTCATCGGTGTCATCGAATTAGGGAAGGACAGGGAAGGAAGTCGGCTGTGCCCTTTCAAAGGGACCATCCCGGCATTTGCCTGGAGCGATTTAGGGAAACCACGGAAAACCTAAATCAGGATGGCTGGACGCGGGATTGAACCGTCGTCCTCCCGAATGCGAGTTCAATGTGCTAACCACTGCCTGTGGCGGTAGGAGTAAGTAGTAGCTACGAGTCTGGTGTATGGAGTTGGCTGGGCCGGTCGTGGGGAGCGATGGCGGTGCCTGAGAGATGTAGTATAAGGTAAAAGCAGCCTCGCGCATATGTACTATTGATACATGAAGTCCCATGTAAATGTTTTTAAAAAATCTCTTAATGATAATCTTTCTTATAAGAAATTAACTTTTGACAATCATTCATCTCAATTTAAAGAATTTACTAATTTCTTCAATCCATGGTCATCCCGATGATTGTAAAGAAAAATCAGTTGCTCTTTTTATACATGACAAACATATCGGCCAGCATTGCACTGGGCTGTGCCTGGAAAAATTTCTTATAGTAGCAAATGCCTATGCGTTACCCGTCGACTTCATTGAGGTAAGAATTTTTAAGTTATTCGGTATGATCTTTCAGGGCCATGACGCAGGGCTGCTGACGTCCAAATTTACCAGTTTAGATAGACAGTCAATTAATTACTGAACGGTTGTAAGTGAGCCACAATGTTTTATTGGGAGGTTATTCACGTTATTATTGCGAGGTTACGGAATAATAAACTATTGCTAGGTTACACAGAATGCGAATGATATAATTATATTTTTATGTTGGGAGGTTACACTTTTTGTGGGGAGGTTAGAACACATAGGCGTTCTACTTGCTTTTTAACTCTGCTTCAACTTTTAGTATAACCTTTCAGCAAAATACTTCACTTTAATGAGCGATGTGTGGAGTACTAGCTCCTGGGACTTGAGCTACCGGTTTGGTCAAGCTCGACTGAGGTACTCCTTCCCGCCAAAATACCTCCAGGTACCTATTTGTCCTTTCTAGAACGGTGGAACTTTCCCTTTAGCGATTCCGCTGTGCTGTAGGAAAGAGAGTAAGAGTAGATTCGATCCTTCAAATATAGAATCGATTTCTGTATCCTGAAAAGTGCTAAAACCACAAATCGTTTCACATTGTTTGTTTTCCTTTGAATTGCTACAGTAATTTCTTTAATTCAGGATAACTGAGGCAAGGAATGCAAACTTGATTTACTTAGTTAAAGTTGTAAGGGCCTTGTAACATATACTGGCGTGCGATTTGGGGTTATCTAGATTTAGTGTGACACTATGTCTGAATTAGATTCCAAGGGACAGAGCGATGTCTCAGCAAAGTCAAGCTGCTGGCCTTATGCTAACGCGCCATTTGTTTTCATCTATTTTGGGAGTTATTATGCGGAAAATTATGAACTTGTTATGAATGATTCTCTTACTGTTTATCTTATTTCAAAGTTACGTGTATAAACTTTAATGTTTTGGTTAATATTGTGTCATTTTCAGTGTTGTAAGTTCTAACGATTTTACAGTGACTGTTATAACACCTCTTTTTAGTTATTTATCTGTTAAATGTTAAAATGTTGTCGAGGCAAGTAAATAGTGTTAAGTTTTTTGGTTTTTTCTCTGCACCCTACCACTGCCAG
Organism: Schistocerca cancellata; assembly: GCF_023864275.1. Lineage (NCBI taxonomy): Eukaryota > Metazoa > Arthropoda > Insecta > Orthoptera > Acrididae > Schistocerca > Schistocerca cancellata. The sequence goes on from NC_064632.1 coordinate 107,726,950, forward strand.
ATCCAAGCCTCGTACCATTTCAGTTACCTCCTGTAAAAGTATGGGTCACTTTCTTTAAAGAACTTACATAATGTGGATGTACGCAGTTACATGTGGAGATGCTGAACTATCCCTCCCTTTTGAACAACAAAGTAGAACACGAAAATTGAAGGCTTCCTTGAGTCCATTAATTAAGTAGCTGCAAAAAACTAGTATTAATTACAAAGCTGATAGACACGGGCGCAGCACACCCACTAACCCCACATCATACCGACAGCGGCCGCCTGCAGCACCATGAACAGTCTGGTTCCAGGTTGCTACAGGAACGTTTCAAAATAAGAAAAGAACTTACATACAACAACCGTTGCAATTATTTTAAAAGACCACAACCCACACGAAGCTCGTGATCGTGACACACAACTGCAGCAATTATTAAATAACATTTTCATGAATAATAAAAACTTTAAAAACCCAACCTTCAATAAAGGATACATGGGGTCTGCCTATGGGGCCATTAAAATTTCCCAGCAGTTAATTTGTTTGTAAGAAATGAAAGTGTAGTAGTAACTGGCCAATAGCAAAACAATTTGTGACCGGTTACTCCGTTAAGCTAAAGGGCCAGTGATTGAAAATTAAAGTAATTAAGTAAGAATCAATAAACTCAGCACCGCTTAAGATAGCTCAGTAAAATCTAAGTCAAACAACATACTTAAAAACACTTTTTCCTTTCAAGTGCAGCAAGCACTTTGGCTGAAAAAGGTAACATACCAAAGTTCACAGAAAACTAATAGGAATCAGTGCTGTTAGGAAGAGGACGAAACCCACTAAAACAATTAAAGCACGAGCAATGAAAAAAGTATTACAGACTTTCAGATGCTCACTCATATAATGCGGTAGTGGAGTTCATCTTTGTTCAGTCACAAAGAATAACTTTCCATCAGCTACAATGCCCTTGCACTGTGACACCGACTAATGGTGGTTAGCATCCACCGTATTCCACTTTTGCGAACTTCGCAATACCGCCATCCAGTCGCTTGCAACGGACAACTCAGCCCACTGCATTGTGAGACCCCCTCATGTTCAGCGCCGTATGTGCATGCAAGCCCAGACATAACGGGTTAATAACACTTCACGACACTGTTCGATCTCCACTGCTGTCTATCACAACATTTGAAGTACTTTTCGACACCATGCAACTAGCGCCTGCAACAACTCAAATTCTAGCGAAGCACTGCAAGCCGTTCCGTATGTAGATTGCAACATTCACATGCTCGTGCCACAGCTTCCCCTCTATAATCTGTATTTTTCTCCTTAAGGGGCTCCGGAAAGGCTCAAAATCATGGAAAGTTCAATTTTTACTTTTTTGCGTTTTCTGAATCTGCAGACTATTACCTTTTAATAGATATATAATTTATTCAATTCCGATGACTACAACTATTTTTAAATTTTTTTTTGAAATGTGTTCTACATGGGCGTGACCCACTGTGGCGCTGTTAAACTGCTGTCAAATGGTGTTATTATTAACGTCTGTGTTCATCAGGTACATTTTAGTGATGTGAGATAAAGTATGTGTTGTGGCTAACCTGTGATGGTTCAATATATATCGCTGGTGTGATTGTCGATTGTTTCATGTTTATTTACTCTGTCGTTATCTCGAAAATATTCGTAATTAATTCTGTTTCTTGAGTCTCTGTTTTGTTGAAGTATAACAATGAGTAAAAGTAAAGTTGCTGTTGCGACTTTCAATGATGGCAACATTGTAAGGTGCAAGGAATTTAGAAATATGGGAATGAAAATAGGTTCTAACATGGTACGAGCGATGCTTGCTTTAGACAAGGAACGCCTTCGGGCTGCAGACAGGGCTGTAAAGAGTCTAGAAATACAAGCAAGAGTAAACAGGAGGAGGAACAAGAGGAAGCTGGAGGAGGAGTTTGCAGAGGATGAAGATAATCCATCCTATGGACCTGGAATGCACTAAAAAGTTAATCCAATCTTTGTCGCTCGATTCCCAAAACTTTTATTTTCTCATACTAATTACATGTTTTCTAAGGATCTTCCAAACATATTTGTTTCAAACTTTCAGTAAATGTTACACAGTACCTTCTGCATAATGTAACACAGCCTTTTTCCAAAAAACTGTATATTTTTGAATATATAAATAAAAAATTGCAAAAAATGTTGTGAATTTTCATTACAATTGAAAAAAATCATCTTTAATAACTGAACTAAAATTTTGTAAAATCCCTGTGTTAAGTTGTAGCCCATATTCCAATAAATAATCTGTAAAAGGTTCAACTTCCTACCTCAAATACTTTGTGAGGAAAGATGTAATTTATAAGCGTTATTTTAACATAGCAAGTATAGGGCGTTCCGGAGCCCCTTAAGGGTTTGGCGCTCTACGCCTACCACCTCGCGGCGAGCGATGTGTAGCTGCCGGAAAGCAACACTGTTTAATAGCGACTACGGACCGTCTCAGTAAGCAGGGATGCCACACAAAGCGTCGAACAACCCACACGGAAGCAAATTTGTCAGTTGTAGCACCCCGAATATAGAGCGGAGAGTCGTGTCATACTCCAGCATTGCAATGTACAGACGTCAGGTTATGTAACAAGCCGTGCAATCTAAATTTGAAGACGGTAGAGATATTGGTGCTAAGTTCACGGTACGGACACCACGAGCAGGAAATATTCGAACGCTTCTGGGACGGAAATGAATCCGTTGGTGTTGGTGCGAAACGTTCGAATCAAACGTCAAACACTACGGCGAACAACTTCAAGCTAATGCGACTAAGACTGAAACAGACTTGCCCGGCGTCTCTACGATTGTAATCGATGGAAATGGGAACTGGCAGAGACAAAGATTTTTGGTGAACTCGTCTGCACAAACTGTTTGACGAAGGAGGTCGATGAAAACTGCTGTTAACTTCACTGATATGTGTGTGAAATTTTCTGTAAATCATAATAACAGGAGATGAGAACTGGTGCTGCTATTAAAGTCACGGGTGAGACAGACAACCATCACGATAACAATGAGCTGATGCATGTTGTCAATAATGTTATCACGACTTGGATAGTTTACAGATCAACGATTAGCTAACAATTTCAAGCAGCTTTAAGAACATCGCAAACATTGTGTTGGACTTAATTGCGTTTTTTTTTGCATCTTCTATTTTCATTGTTTGTTAATACTCTTTCCCACAGTTTTAAAGGAACATTTTTGTTGGTTTGTAATTAGGAAAGTATAAGCGCAAATCGTACTCTTATCATACTGTATTTTTTAATGAGCAGAACAAATTTCAGTTAGTTTAAATCATAGGGTATAGAACAAACGGAACTGAATAGAAATTCGAATCTTCCAAAGTACAGAGAACAATAATATTTATGGAATTCGAAAAGGAATGCATGCTCATTGAAAACAGGAGATTATGAACCGTATCATCTTCATGTTTGCCTAGGTGTGGTGTGTCGTCTTCCGGAGCCTTGGCTCTGCTCTGCCGCGATTGGTCCGTTTGCTTTTAAATTTCGGAGGGCGCTGCGTTCTGGGAGAGACCTGCTGACGACGAGAGTATCGAGTGCTGCTGCCGGAGTGAGACGGGGAGTTTGGTTTCCGGTTGTGTGGCAGCACAATGTTGCGGGAAAGGTGGTGTAACTTCCTGTGAACGCACGTGTTTGCTACGAGCGTGTGTACTCGGGACGGCGGCAGTCGTTCTGGACAAGCTGTGTGATAAGGAAGCTCGGTGTGGCAACTGTTGACGCGGTGTGTCCGCATTGCTATGGCGGAACTGGGGCGATTGACATAACTCGAGTTGGTGCTGGTTGCAACCTGTCGCCGAATGCTTGTCTGCCTTCTGGACTAACGGTGATAATTTCTTGACTGGATGTGCCTTACTCAATTTCTGCCCGAGTCGTCGGGTGTGTTTTGCTCTAAGGTCGTGTACCATGGTGTTTCGCAATTTTAGTAGGCTCAGGCGTGCCTGAAATCCCGGTTCAATGATATGCTGTTATATATTCAAGTGTAACTATCACTGGGAAAGAGTGTTAACTCTCTGTGCCTTAATAACTGAACCTAATATATTATCTGTGGTTGAAATTTTATTCTGACCCAAGTGCAATAACGATCTTGTGTTTTACAATTTGAGTGTTATTATTATTTAGTACTGGCCGTCACATTTACTAGGTCGAAGATTTACGAAGGCCAGTGGGTGTCATTAACAGTTCCTGCCTAGATAGGCGTTATATTTTGAACTATGTGTTTCAATGTTTAGTAATTTTTATTTTATGTGTTATAGAGAGTTGCTGTCATGCCCTATGTGGACGATTCGCCACGTTGGTGAAGTTTCTAGTTGTTCTGCTGGTCTGTGCCATATTGCTAAAGCAGGCAGTCGTAGCACAGCTGATTGGAAATTTTTCCTAGTGGTGAGGAGAACGGGCTGGTTTTAAGTGCTAACTCACTAACTTCAACCATTCTCAAATATTTATTACTACTGATATTCAGGCCCTTCAGGCCGATTGGCAACGTCACTACACCTTTTGGTTATTAATTTTATCTTGTTAGCTTGTTTAAGGGAAAAAAAACCTTTAGTATATGAGTTTGTCTTTTGGTCTTTACTGCTCATTTGGACGAAGTAAATTAACTGTTGGTTTTGCAATCTTGTAGCATTATCAAACCAGCATTTGTGGTTATATTTGATTGGCCCTTGTGGCCGAATGATTATAGTCATTCCTTTCAGTAACTTACTGCATTGGTCAATAATTAATCATAAGTATTGGATCCTTCGGACCGTGATTATCTTGAATCTTAAGGTTGTCATTCTGACATTACAGTTCTGAATGTTCAGCGGCCCTTCCGACCTGCAGTTAAAAAAAATTATTGTGTTTTGTGACACACACACACACACACACACACACACACATATATATATATATATATATATATATATATATATATATATATATATATATATATATACTCCTGGAAATGGAAAAAAGAACACATTGACACCGGTGTGTCAGACCCACCATACTTGCTCCGGACACTGCGAGAGGGCTGTACAAGCAATGATCACACGCACGGCACAGCGGACACACCAGGAACCGCGGTGTTGGCCGTCGAATGGCGCTAGCTGCGCAGCATTTGTGCACCGCCGCCGTCAGTGTCAGCCAGTTTGCCGTGGCATACGGAGCTCCATCGCAGTCTTTAACACTGGTAGCATGCCGCGACAGCGTGGACGTGAACCGTATGTGCAGCTGACGGACTTTGAGCGAGGGCGTATAGTGGGCATGCGGGAGGCTGGGTGGACGTACCGCCGAATTGCTCAACACGTGGGACGTGAGGTCTCCACAGTACATCGATGTTGTCGCCAGTGGTCGGCGGAAGGTGCACGTGCCCGTCGACCTGGGACCGGACCGCAGCGACGCACGGATGCACGCCAAGACCGTAGGATCCTACGCAGTGCCGTAGGGGGCCGCACCGCCACTTCCCAACAAATTAGGGACACTGTTGCTCCTGGGGTATCGGCGAGGACCATTCGCAACCGTCTCCATGAAGCTGGGCTACGGTCCCGCACACCGTTAGGCCGTCTTCCGCTCACGCCCCAACATCGTGCAGCCCGCCTCCAGTGGTGTCGCGACAGGCGTGAATGGAGGGACGAATGGAGACGTGTCGTCTTCAGCGATGAGAGTCGCTTCTGCCTTGGTGCCAATGATGGTCGTATGCGTGTTTGGCGCCGTGCAGGTGAGCGCCACAATCAGGACTGCATACGACCGAGGCACACAGGGCCAACACCCGGCATCATGGTGTGGGGAGCGATCTCCTACACTGGCCGTACACCACTGGTGATCGTCGAGGGGACACTGAATAGTGCACGGTACATCCAAACCGTCATCGAACCCATCGTTCTACCATTCCTAGACCGGCAAGGGAACTTGCTGTTCCAACAGGACAATGCACGTCCGCATGTATCCCGTGCCACCCAACGTGCTCTAGAAGGTGTAAGTCAACTACCCTGGCCAGCAAGATCTCCGGATCTGTCCCCCATTGAGCATGTTTGGGACTGGATGAAGTGTCGTCTCACGCGGTCTGCACGTGCAGCACGAACGCTGGTCCAACTGAGGCGCCAGGTGGAAATGGTATGGCAAGCCGTTCCACAGGACTACATCCAGCATCTCTACGATCGTCTCCATGGGAGAATAGCAGCCTGCATTGCTGCGAAAGGTGGATATACACTGTACTAGTGCCGACATTGTGCATGCTCTGTTGCCTGTGTCTATGTGCCTGTGGTTCTGTCAGTGTGATCATGTGATGTATCTGACCCCAGGAATGTGTCAATAAAGTTTCCCCTTCCTGGGACAATGAATTCACGGTGTTCTTATTTCAATTTCCAGGAGTATATATATATATATATATATATATATATATATATATGCGGAGTGTCCCAGCTGTCTTGTCCACCCATAATATATCTGGAACAATAACAGCTATTGGAAAACGACTTTCACCGGTATCAATATAGGGCTGGGGCCCATGAATGTACATATTTGGAAACATTCTAAAACCAAAGCATATGTGTTTTTTAACACAAACTTATGTTTTTTTAAATGGACCGCCTATATTTTTTCTTCAGCAATCCATAGCATGACAAAGCACATACACAATGGCGTTGATTGCATCGAAAATACATCCCGAGATAATGAGAAGCGAAGTTGACGCTTGAAACACCCGACATGCGCTGCTAGCGCACGTCCTGAGGCTCAGGCGTGAACCCCATGCTGCCCGTAATCGCGATGTGATTGACATGTGTAATCACACCTCCATACTTATCAAGAGGGACACTTACTTGTCAGTCACATCACGATTACGGGCAGCATGCGGTTCACGCCTGAGCCTCAGGACGTGCGCTAGCAGCGCATGTCGGGTGTTTCAAGCGTCAACTTCGCGTCTCAATATCTCGGGATGTAATGGGAATCTAGAGATGCAATCAACGCCATTGTGTATGTGCTTTGTCATGCTATGGATTGCTGAAGAAAAAATATAGGAGGTCCATTAAAAAAACACAAGTTAGTGTTAAAAAACACCTATGCTTTCGTTTTAGAATGTTTCCAAATATGTACATTCATGGGCCCCAGCCCTACATTGATACCGGTGAAAGTCGTTTTCCAATAGCTGTTATTGTTCCAGAGATATTTTGGGTGGACAAGATAACTGGGACACCCTATATATATATATATACATGGTGTTTCAAAAATGACCGGTATATTTGAAACGGCAATAAAAACTAAACGAGCAGCGATAGAAATACACCGTTTCTTGCTATATGCTTGGGACAACAGTACATTTTCAGGCGGACAAACTTTCGAAATTACAGTAGTTACAATTTTCAACAACAGATGGCGCTGCAAGTGATGTGAACGATATAGAAGACAACGCAGTCTGTGGGTGCGCCATTCTGTACGTCGTCTTTCTGCTGTAAGCGTGTGCTGTTCACAACGTGCAAGTGTGCTGTAGACAACATGGTTTATTCCTTAGAACAGAGGATTTTTCTGGTGTTGGAATTCCACCGCCTAGAACACAGTGTTGTTACAACAAGACGAAGTTTCCAACGGAGGTTTAATGTAACCAAAGGACCGAAAAGCGATACAATAAAGGATCTGTTTGAAAAATTTCAACGGACTGGGAACGTGACGGATGAACGTGCTGGAAAGGTAGGGCGACCGCGTACGGCAACTACAGAGGGCAATGCGCAGCTAGTGCAGCAGGTGATCCAACAGCGGCTTCGGGTTTCCGTTCGCCGTGTTGCAGCTGCGATCCAAATGACGCCAACGTCCACGTATCGTCTCATGCGCCAGAGTTTACACCTCTATCCATACAAAATTCAAACGCGGCAACACCTCAGCGCCGCTACCATTGCTGCACGAGAGACATTCGCTAATGATATAGTGCACAGGATTGATGATGGCGATATGCATGTGGGCAGCATTTGGTTTACTGACGAAGCTTATTTTTACCTGGACGGTTTCGTCAATAAACAGAACTGGCGCATATAGGGAACCGAAAAGCCCCATGTTGCAGTCCCATCGTCCCTGCATCCTCAAAAAGTACTGGTCTGGGCCGCCATTTCTTCCAAAGGAATCATTGGCCCATTTTTCAGATCCGAAACGATTACTGCATCATGCTATCTGGACATTCTTCGTGAATTTGTGGCGGTACAAACTGCCTTAGGCGACACTGCGAACACCTCGTGGTTTATGCAAGATGGTGCCCGGCCACATCGCACGGCCGACGTCTTTAATTTCCTGAATGAATATTTCGATGATCGTGTGATTGCTTTGGGCTATCCGAAACATACAGGAGGCGGCGTGGATTGGCCTCCCTATTCGCCAGACATGAACCCCTGTGACTTCTTTCTGTGGGGACACTTGAACGACCAGGTGTACCGCCAGAATCCAGAAACAATTGAACAGCTGAAGCAGTACATCTCATCTGCATGTGAAGCCATTCTGCCAGACACGTTGTCAAAGCTTTCGGGTAATTTCATTGAGAGACTACGCCATATTATTGCTACGCATGGTGGATATGTGGAAAATATCGTACTATAGAGTCTTCCAGACCGCAGCGCCATCTGTTGTTGAAAATTGTAACTACTGTAATTTCGAAAGTTTGTCTGCCTGAAAATGTACTGTTGTCCCAAGCATATTGCAACAAACGGTGTATTTCTATCGCTGCTCGTTTAGTTTTTATTGCCGTTTCAAATATACCGGTCATTTTTTAAACACCCTGTATATATATATATATATACATATATATATATATATAATATTATATTCGTAATATTCAAATACGTGTGCTTCTTACCGATCATCATCTTTCCTTTCCTTGTAGTTCGGGATTCCTTGCATCGCTCTGCCTTTCTTTGTTTGCTTTTCATTCCCTTGTTAAATTTGCCTAAACTCACTGCTGTTTAGAGTCTGAAGTCTAATCTGATACGTTGTGGTATGGGAAAACTTAACCAAAACGTAAGGTAAGCAGAGCTCAAAGGCAAAGGCTGCAGGGAGTGAAAGCGTAGACCCATATGAGGTTTCAGTTTCAAACACAATTTAATTTTATTAAACATTAAAAACACTTGTTCACTGATACAAATTATATATATATATATATATATATATATACTAATTTGTATCAGTGAACAAGTGTTTTTAATGTTTAATAAAATTAAATTGTGTTTGAAACTGAAACCTCATATGGGTCTACGCTTTCACTCCCTGCAGCCTTTGCCTTTGAGCTCTGCTTACCTTACGTTTTGGTTAAGTTTTCCCATACCACAACGTATCAGATTAGACTTCAGACTCTAAACAGCAGTGAGTTTAGGCAAATTTAACAAGGGAATGAAAAGCAAACAAAGAAAGGCAGAGCGATGCAAGGAATCCCGAACTACAAGGAAAGGAAAGATGATGATCGGTAAGAAGCACACGTATTTGAATATTACGAATGACACACAGTTCGTGTCAGTAGTGATCTGTCGATCAGGATTTGAACACTGACAACTGCTAATTGGATCTAACAGGAAGACAGAGTTCTATATGGACTCAACTCTTCAATCGAATGTTCATTTCAAAACTATCAAGATATGCAAAAAGAAAATATGAAAAATAAATTCTTTTAATAACGTCACATTCTGCTGTAAAAGAAAAGAAAGGATAAAAACTGGAGTAGCAATAGAAACCATCTCAATATATTACTGAAAACACCTAATACATTACCGCAGCATAATTTTATTCTGAATACGAGGATAATGTGTTACCCAACAGCGCGAAGAGATATGGAGGATGATTCATGCATTTCTGGTTCACTTGTAGTTTAAAGCTGTACTTCAGAAATAAAAACAAGCGAGTGCAGCGGGGGGGGGGGGGGGGGGAGGGTGCAGACATATTTCTTTTCTTAGTTTAATCAGTCGCAGTTTTACATCTTCACTAAGAAAGAAGAGAGGCTGATGACCTCGCCTAAACAATACAAGCGAAATTTGCAGCAATAGACCACACCTCAGTGTGTGAAAAAAATGTATTCAAAGGAGTGCTAAGCTATTGAAGTCGTTAAAACGGCGCAGCAGTCGAGTCAAAATTACTGGCCTTTCACCGCGATGCGTCCTCGTTTCAATTCCGCGTCGCATGAATGGCGCCTGTTTGTACTTTCTGACGTTTTCATCGTCCTGAGTGATCTTTTATTAATGACCTTGCCAACGGCAGCCATTAAACAAACTCCATCACAGCGGCTCACGCAAGCCATCTCGTTCGATGAAAGCGTTCGGAATAATGACGAGGCACCGATATCGCTTTTCCGTAGCGCTTAAAGTTGCGTAAATGCGAAACTTCTAACACAGGAGATGAATGTCATGCCACGACTACAGTTTGCTCTACAAATAACTGTTCGAAATGCTGGTAAACGAAATTCCGGTGAAAAAGGTCCTCTCCCCCTTGGCTTGTTGCCTTTTCATCTCGCGTTTGCTGCTATACATCTGGTGCCTTCTCATGGCAACATAACCCATTTAATGGTTCAGCATTTCGGAACTCATGTGCGCACTCGGGCTACACAACTCATTCTAGCCACGTGATTTCGCCACATCTTATAAGGATATCAGTGTGTACACAGAGCGTTAGACAAATAGTTGTAGGCCATGTGAAAGCCGTGTGACAGGGTATCAAACGTACACAGTGTGTATCAGAATACCTCCAATGAGCTTTGAAAAACGAGTGGCTACTCATAGAGTTTTGTATACACATTGGAAAACTATTTTTGACACACAAAAATGGTAGCACAGAACACAATAAATAAATTTTCTGATTGATGGATAAAGTCAATGACTGCACAATATGTTACTAAATGAAACGTACTCAGGAGACAGGCTTGTGGTAATTAGCAAATAGGCCTCACAGTTTCCGTATAGAGTCCATGAACAGTGCTGTCCACTGTATGTAACTGCAGAAGTTAGAGTAGTGAGCAAGAACGAGGGAAGTTGTGGTATCACTGATGACGTTCAGTGCGCCTCCATTGTTTTCTCTGCCATGTAACTGTCAACATTCAAAGGTGTAGGACTGATGATCGTTTTAATTTTTAAGGAACATAATATTTTTAAAAACTTATTCACCTGTTACTTGCGTGGAATGTTCATAAGTCTCTGAGAATCAATAACAATTGTATGCAAATACTGGATACTGCAGAATACTGTATCCTATTAAACGCACGTTCGAATTAATTTACGACAGCGTTTCAAGAACTTTATTACGTACCTTATACGTATGCGGGAGATATCGTCCAACTCTGAAAAATTCTCTGGCAGATCTCGAGGTACATTATTGATTTGGGCAATCAGTTCAACTCTAACAGCAATTTCAAAGATGCACACTTCGCAGTTGACATGCCTTGAAAGCAGAGAATCAAGAGGCATTAAATTAGGAAAACGCACAGGGCACGGAGAATGTGCTATTTTGACCTATATAATGTTTCCCACAGTCTGCTGTTACTTTCGAGTATTGACACCGAAATGAGATATCATGTATCGAGATATTGCTGCTGCTGATGAAGATCGTATGGTGTTGATGGCCGGGAGCCCTCGCCTGGGGAAGTTCGGCCGCGGAGCTGAAGTCTTCCCAGCTGACACCACAATGGGCGACGTGCGTTTCGACGTTGATGAAATTACCATAAGGACAACACGGCACCTAGTCCCTGAGCTGAGAAAATCTCCGACCCGGCCGGGAATCGAATCCGAGCCCGTTGCATGGCAGTGAGAGGTGCTGACCACCTAACTAAGGAGGCGGACAGAGGTTGCTGTTCAAGTTAAGTGGAACAGTATCCGGCACACATTTACTGGGGATGTGGAGTAACTAATGATAAATTGCTTCACTCTAGCATACTGGAGGAAGCACATTGGCAGAATGCGATTACCAACAATTCCATCTCAAATGTTTGTGGAAAAGACAAATAACATGTAGGTTGTCATAGTCCATCTGTAATTATTCGACCTTCTAAAATAATTGGTAAGAGTAAAGGAAGCCAAACATTGAAAGGTAACTACATTGAGTCACAGCGCCAGAGATTTCGCCAAAGATTATTATTCCGCCACCTCCACTGCCGCAGCAGTAGCTCAGAGGACGTGGAGAGCAGTCGTTGTTCTGTTGGGCGAGAGAGTAGACGATCTGAGTGTTGACTGAAATGTTGTACTGTTCGGTTGGTGTAATGTATAGATGGAAGAATATGCAATCGTCAGAATATATTTGAGAAAGGAGATGGGCTTTTGATTTATGATGCTGGTGTAATGGAATGTTTTAGTCAATATACACTCCTGGAAATGGAAAAAAGAACATATTGACACCGGTGTGTCAGACCCACCATACTTACTCCGGACACTGCGAGAGGGCTGTACAAGCAATGATCACACGCACGGCACAGCGGACACACCAGGAACCGCGGTGTTGGCCGTCGAATGGCGCTAGCTGCGCAGCATTTGTGCACCGCCGCCGTCAGTGTCAGCCAGTTTGCCGTCGCATACGGAGCTCCATCGCAGTCTTTAACACTGGTAGCATGCCGCGTCAGCGTGGACGTGAACCGTATTGCAGTTGACGGACTTTGAGCGAGGGCGTATAGTGGGCATGCGGGAGGCCGGGTGGACGTACCGCCGAATTGCTCAACACGTGGGGCGTGAGGTCTCCACAGTACATCGATGTTGTCGCCAGTGGTCGGCGGAAGGTGCACGTGCCCGTCGACCTGGGACCGGACCGCAGCGACGCACGGATGCACGCCAAGACCGTAGGATCCTACGCAGTGCCGTAGGGGACCGCACTGCCACTTCCCAGCAAATTAGGGACACTGTTGCTCCTGGGGTATCGGCGAGGACCATTTGCAACCGTCTCCATGAAGCTGGGCTACGGTCCCGCACACCGTTAGGCCGTCTTCCGCTCACGCCCCAACATCGTGCAGCCCGCCTCCAGTGGTGTCGCGACAGGCGTGAATGGAGGGACGAATGGAGACGTATCGTCTTCAGCGATGAGAGTCGCTTCTGCCTTGGTGCCAATGATGGTCGTATGCGTGTTTGGCGCCGTGCAGGTGAGCGCCACAATCAGGACTGCATACGACCGAGGCACACAGGGCCAACACCCGGCATCATGGTGTGGGGAGCGATCTCCTACACTGGCCGTACACCACTGGTGATCGTCGAGGGGACACTGAATAGTGCACGGTACATCCAAACCGTCATCGAACCCATCGTTCTACCATTCCTAGACCGGCAAGGGAACTTGCTGTTCCAACAGGACAATGCACGTCCGCATGTATCCCGTGCCACCCAACGTGCTCTAGAAGGTGTAAGTCAACTACCCTGGCCAGCAAGATCTCCGGATCTGTCCCCCATTGAGCATGTTTGGGACTGGATGAAGCGTCGTCTCACGCAGTCTGCACGTCCAGCACGAACGCTGGTCCAACTGAGGCGCCAGGTGGAAATGGCATGGCAAGCCGTTCCACAGGACTACATCCAGCATCTCTACGATCGTCTCCATGGGAGAATAGCAGCCTGCATTGCTGCGAAAGGTGGAGATACACTGTACTAGTGCCGACATTGTGCATGCTCTGTTGCCTGCGTCTATGTGCCTGTGGTTCTGTCAGTGTGATCATGTGATGTATCTGATCCCAGGAATGTGTCAATAAAGTTTTCCCTTCCTGGGACAATGAATTCACGGTGTTCTTATTTCAATTTCCAGGAGTGTATAATGAGGTAAAAAGGTATCGCAGTTTTATTTAATAACAATCCCTCTCCTCACAGGTACAGTCAACAAAGCATCTGGCTCGTGTTCATTTATTAGACTTGTAATCCTGGTTTCTATGTGCAGTTACAGTATTCTGGTTTTTCAATTAGTTCATTGTAAGTGGTGTTTAAAATATTTTGTCGTATTGAGAAAGAACGGAGCCAGATACATGTACGTTGAGTCACACTACCACACACAGAACAGTTGCACTTGTGCTTTGTTGTTTCGTAGCTTTTATAGTTGCAGGAGGCTTTGTTAATTTTGTTAATGAAAATTCCTTGTCATTCTTTATTTTTATTTTATGCAGTCAGATTGCGTGCTAATAATAGTCAGGGCCAACCGGTTACGAGACTTCGTAACCGGTCACACAGCTAGTAAAAGTATTGCATTTATTCATTAATATTAGTCTTTTCTTTTTAATTAAGCTTTCGTGCAACATTTGGAGGAGTAAACCACGGCAAAAGCATAATACGGGTGCGTAACGGAGTGGTCCATTTAGAAGCATCTTCTGAAGATGGAACACATTTGGGGGTGCACTACCGAAATATCTGCAACTCCGTCAGATGGTACGTACTTGAAGAAAGTGACACAACGTTGGTACTAGCAGACGTGCGTTACCAGACCTCATTATAACGGCAGCCTCAAAACTGAATATCCTCGCTTCACGTTTCTCAAAATCAGAATCCGCAGTACGAAATTCCACAGTGTCTCACACGGTTAATGTAAATGTATCCTTTTCAGCAACTGACGATTGTAGGCTTTTACTTGAGAAATGACGTATACAGAGGCTGCTGCTACTGATAATAATGATGCTGATGATACTATGGGATTAAAGGCCCACCTGGGAAGTTCAGCCGCCGAGTTTCAAGTCTTTTGAGCTGGCACCACATTGCCCTCTGCCTCACAATAACACGCAATCATGTCAGTCAGCTCAAACAGTTCGACTGTACTAGATCCTGAAGCTCACAAATCAACGAAACGGACTAGGACTGTACAGTAACTACGATTTTGCTACCACATATGCTTACCAATGTAACTTGAAACGCATAAAAATATATTTTCTATAACACCTTTGCGTTCCTGGATGTCCGACGGTGTAAACTGACAGGTTGTGTGCAGTAGATGCAGGTGTTATAAACTGGTGAAAAGAAGTTTTATATCCTTATTACTAACATAATTTGCGTGTTTTTTTTATTACGAAACCCGTTTCTCAACGCTCTTTTGATCAAAAGACTATGTTGTACAGTTCTCCACGTAAAAAGGTTGAGAGTAAACCAGCATTCTCAGTACGTTTCAGTAAAAAACACTGCCTTAGTCGTCAAATGGACAATGCAGCTTGTATACTACTGTGTCAAAGAGTCATTACAAGCTTAGACCGTGCTTGCATTGCCAAGAGGAATCTGTGCGCACCGAACTGGCAGACACCACGGCGACATTTTTCTCATTAATAGCGACTTTCATGAGACGTAGTCTTCACCCTTGGTGACTGACATCTTCGAATGGTTATGCTACCATCTTCAAAAGTTTATGCTACCTCTGAGAATGTGCAATAGAACTTTCGTCTATCTTTTTGGAGGCAAGTAAGAAGGCTGTGTCGATCCAGTCAGCAAGGTCCTCAGGCGTCAGTTACGAACAACAGTAAAAAACCCACGACAATGTGCTGTGTGAAGGTGGACAAGTGAACACACAGAATGTGGCCACGGAATGGGGTACATGGATCAGTGGAGTCGTGTTGTCACCAACGTCAGCAGGATTTTTCTTACGGCTGATGATCGTTGTAGTAGACGGCAGAGGTGATCAAGTACCAAGCACATCTCGAGAATCCAGCCCCACTGATAAAGAAAGGAGATTAGTCAACCACGTTTTAGGCCCATATTGTGCCTACCGGCGCTATCGAAGATAATTATAGGGCTATGTTGTATCGGGATAAGGTCAGCAAATATATTGTCTAGTCCTCTTGACAACATTTCAGCGATAGGTTCGTCTCTCAACATGAGAATCCATGAACATTTCCTGCCTAAAAAGCGAATACCTTCCACAAAGAGGAAGGAGTGCAGAAAATGGCAAAGTTTAAGGTATGTGCTGAAATAAATTCGATTGAGCATACGTTTGTAACGCCGGACAATGTGGGACACGTGTAACGCCGGAAATGCATATCCTCCTATTTCCATCTATTGTACTATAAATTTTTTTCCTTATTTCCTTAACTGAAGATATGACGTTTCTGTGTCTTTGTATATTATAATTGTTCTACTATTTGTATATATATATATATATATATATATATATATATATATATATATGCATTTATGTCGATGTATAATTGGTTTGTTTTGTGAATATTATTTGTATTTATACGCTGGGTCTGGCCTAGGGAAAACTATGCTATCGAACGACTACATCGATAGGTCGTGTGGAGAACTAAAGTGTTTAGGATCTTTGATAGTGTTAACTCTGCAGCGTGGAGCGCGGGCAGAGCAGAGAGAGTCTGGCTGGAGGAGGGCTTGGAGCAGGTGTGTTGTGTGACGCTCCCGCGAGTTGCCGCGCTTTCGGGGTTTGGCAGCATGTAATTGCGCTCGACTTGCTATGTTAGTTTCTGACATGGTGTCGCGGACGGGAAGCGTTATCTGGCACACATCAAGAGCCCGTTTCGGCTGGAGACCGTGTCGAGAAGAAGGCGCGCCAACATCCAGCTTCTGCAACAGCGACGGCCGACAATGAGTGACTGTCGCCACCTCCTCGATCGACGACTTCAAACCTTCAATCAACCAACAAGAAAGACTGGTAGCACGTAAAGTTTTAGAACTGTATGGCAGTCCTCAGCTTATCAAACTTAAATTTTTCTTACTAAATTACAGCAACATAGCTTGAACCTTTGTTGCTCATTGTCCCAATTGCATTACCAAGCAGGGTCCCTTGAATGAACCCGAGTGTCTTTGAAATTTAAACGCCAGCATTAAAGTAATATCATTCGATTTCACTGCTTTAATTTCAAAATTCAGTTAAGGGACTCCGGAACGCCCTATACTTGCAATGTTAAAATAACGCTTATAAATTACATCTTTCCTCACTAATTATTGGAGGTAGGAAGTTGAACTTTTTACAGATTATTTATTGGAATATGGGCTACAACTTAACACAGGGATTTTACAAAATTTTAGTTCAGTTATTAAAGATGATTTTTTTTCAATTGTAATGAAAATTCACAACATTTTTTTGCAATTTTTTATTTATATATTCAAAAATATACAGTTTTTTGGAAAAAGGCTGTGTTAAATTATGCAGAAGGTACTGTGTAACATTTACTGAAAGTTTGAAACAAATATGTTTGGAAGATCCTTAGAAAACATGTAATTAGTATGAGAAAATAAAAGTTTTGGGAATCGAGCGACAAAGATCGGATTAACTTTTTAGTGCATTCCAGGTCCATAGGATGGATTATCTTCATCCTTTGCAAACTCCTCCTCCAGCTTCCTCTTCTTCCTCCTCCTGTTTACTCTTGCTTGTATTTCTAGACTCTTTACAGCCCTGTCTGCAGCCCAAAGGCGTTCCTTGTCTAAAGCAAGCATCGCTCGTACCATGTTAGAGCCTATCTTCATTCCCATATTTCTAAATACCTTGCACCTTACAATGTTGCCATCATTGAAAGACGCAACAGCATCATACACACCAAAGTGAAGTGTTTCTATTCCAACAAATACAGTCTTGGGGATTCTCGACCATATAACACTATTTACACTTTCATTGGGGTTTTGAGTTTTTCTGTAAATACACTTTTTCAACAGTTCAGGTGCTGCTAAGTCTCTGAAAATAGGTTAGCCAGAACACATACTTTATCTCACATCACTAAAATGTACCTGATGAACACGGACGTTAATAATAACACCATTTGACAGCAGTTTAACAGCGCCACAGTGGGTCACGCCCATGTAGAACACATTTCAAAAAAAATTTAAAAATAGTTGTAGTCTTCAGAATTGAATAAATTATATATCTATTAAAAGGTAATAGTCTGCAGATTCAGAAAACGCAAAAAAGTAAAAATTGAACTTTTCATGATTTTTGAGCCTTTCCGGTATTCATAGCTGGCTACAATACTTAGATTACACAAGCACTAATTAAGAGTGCGAGTTTTGTTACCGTATTATAGCTTACCTGTGACTGCGGCTCAGCTTGGTACGTACTAAATTTTACTATTGTTAATTGTTCAAAGTCATTTAATTCAAGTTCAGAGCTAAATCTCTTATTTCTAAATTGCTTAGATTCAAGTAGCTTTTGAAATGATTGTTGAGGTAGCCCAAGATTAACCGTATTTTACTGAATTTCGATGTGCTTCAGAAACAAAGCTCACTATTAATTTCAGTCACTAAATTAACTTTCAATTTTCAGGTTTTATCAATTCTTTTGCTAAATTAAGTCAGAGTGTAGCGAAATTTATTACTTTTGACAAACTTTCAGTTTTCACACTACACGTGTCAACCTTCAGTTGTCACGCTTCTAGTGCTAATTATATGTGTAATAACCTTTCTTTTCCAGTTACAATAGTAATTGTCCATAGGACTGGCGACCGTAATTTCCCCCAAATCTCAAGTATCTAATTACTGCTGGTTAATTGTTAACGTAACGGCCGCACATTTACTTTCTTTATCAACTTTACCCCTTTTCAAAATTAATTTCCGCCAGTTTCTTTTGCATTTTTCCTTTCATTTAGATGTAACCCTTTCTTCCCTCTTTACCGACTGATTAACTTCGGTGACGATTGTTGTTTTTCCCAAATTTCCATTAGGTGCACGCAGTTTAATTTTTCACTGTCATTAAGGTCGATAAGTGAGGAGGAGGTTACACATGTCGACCGTGACAGGACAATCATCAAATTTGAGGTTGATCTGGACACGAATTTTGCATTGTGCAAATCTCGTAACAAAGTACTGGTTACGAACAGGCCGTTACGTCAGGGAGAATAAGTAGTGGGACTAATCCTAATTACATTTGATATTTGGCATTTATATTAAAAGTTATTAAATTGAGTGGAGGCAGCAATTACCAAAATTTTGGTAGACTTGGATACGGAACAATCGGTCGAACAGTGGGAAACACGCACCGCGGAACCCATTGTTGAGGGGCAGGCAGCTAGCATGAAAGACGCGACCGCCGAAACGCAACAAAGAGCAGAAATGGAATTCCAAACTTTAGAAAATGATTCGGAATCGGAAGCGAAAATCAAATCTGTATCCCTCGATGACGAATACGGGGGAACATATATAGAGGAACCAGCTACGGAAGTAAAACCGGCAGTTTCCGGGAATTTAACTGATTTATTGAATGTTTTGATTAATGAAATCAAGAGTCAATCGGCAGAAGTTAAAGCTCAGTCTGAAAAAATTGACAGGAAGCTAGACAACCAGAACAAAGCTATTAATGTTGTTAACAACATTGCTGAAGTTGTTAACACAAAGGTTGATAAAATCAAAGAAGATATTGTTATGATTAATACCGAAATCGGTAATCTTAAACACGAAATGATAGGATTTCAGGCGGAAATTGCGAGCAAAAATACTCGTTTTGGTTCAAATGGCTCTGAGCACTATGGGACTCAACTGCTGAGGTCATTAGTCTCCTAGAACTTAGAACTAGTTAAACCTAACTAACCTAAGGACATCACAAACATCCATGCCCGAGGCAGGATTTGAACCTGCGACCGTAGCGGTCTTGCGGTTCCAGACTGCAGCGCCTTTAACCACACGGCCACTTCGGCCGGCTACTCGTTTTGATTACGAAATTAGCAGAATCGAGAGAAGTGTAGGAGAAGCAGTTGCTCCGATCATCGAGAATAAGGTGACGGAACAAATTCAATTAGTGAAAAAAGAGGATCAACAGAAGGTGAAAACTTTAAAGGCTTTAGTATCCGAAGTAGATACTAAAGTGACGATGCAGGCTAATACCTGCGAAGAGAAAAAAAAGGAAGTAGAAACGCTAGAGACAACCACTTGCCAAGTAATTACGAGAGTGTCGGAATTAGAAAAGAAACTTGACGAAAAACAGAGCTATGTGCCAATCTGTGCACATAGTTCGGAATTGTTAACAAAAGAGGAGCGGTTCGACCCCTTGAAAAAAGGCGGTATACACGCGATGGATTTCTTTAAAAATTGAGAAAGAGTTTTACCCAGATCATGGACTAATGAGAGAAAAATTAATGCGGTAATTGACGTGTTGGCTGGTGATGCCAAGCGTTGGGGCTTAAACCTCAACATTAGGAACCTGACTTTTGACGAGTTTAAAAATTTGTTTCTGGCTGAATACTGGTCAGAGCAAAAACAACAAAGTG
Source organism: Schistocerca cancellata (assembly GCF_023864275.1). NCBI lineage: Eukaryota > Metazoa > Arthropoda > Insecta > Orthoptera > Acrididae > Schistocerca > Schistocerca cancellata. Next base: position 107,747,041 of record NC_064632.1, read on the forward strand.
TCTGGCACGAATTTGTCGTATCGAGGCCTTTCGATGCGAATTCGTGTGGCTCGATGAAGGAGTTTTGTGAGGGCTGGATCCGCAAGTTGGAATATTTGCGTGATCGCCGCACGGTATCCGAAATAGTCTGGGAACTCTACAAGAAGCTTTCAGATGATACAAAACGATACGTAGGAAGCAGTTACAAGACAATCAATGATTTCATGGAAAGAGTTGAGGACGAGGACTATTGGCGCAATAATCGCGACAGTGGTAGATGCCGTGGTAACAACAACGGGTACCACAACAACCACAACAACGATAACCATGGGAATAATGCATACCGCAATCTTGGCAGCAATAACAATAGTGGTTCGGGCCGTAATGACAATCGGTACAATGCAAATAACAGGAATGACGGAAACCATTATCATACTAACGTGATACGGGCTTCACAGAACAGTAATAACGCCAGAGAGTGTGATAAGCCGACTCAGCAGTATCCGGGGAGCGTATCTGCTGGGACGAGACCTGGAAACCATTAGCCGCGCCGGTGAGGGGCCGACCGGGCGTGGAGAAATTTTGGCGGCCCATTAACAGGAGAAAGCCCAGGTATCGTCGTTATGAAAATAACGGCGGGAGAGTGTGCCAGTGTTAGGAGAAAGGAGTTCGCCCACAAGTAGGTCAGCTGTAGACACGGCAGCAGAAAATACGTCCACTGTCAGTGAGAACAATTTAAGCAGTGTTCCGGAAATCGATTATAAAGTGGAAGCTGTGACACACACAGCGGAACTGGAGATTGAGTTTAAGAATGATTCGCAAGTGTTGAGAACAGATCAGATATCGGATAAAACGTCCGTCATCAAGCGAGGGGATGCAGAGAGGGATGAGGTCTGGTTAAAGCAGTTCGGTCGCTTATACGACGAACTAAGAGATTATAGGGGCCTGTATGGCAGAAGTGTTTATGGGGAGCGCGTGCAGGATTTTCCGCGTCTCGTCTCGTAGGAAGTTAGTGTCCGTGAAGTGATAGAAAGTTCTGGCCCTAACCGGCAGACGTTGCCAGAAATAGTTGATGTGAATGGGGAGCACGAGCAAGATTCGTCGTGTTTCATACCGTAAGAGTTGGATGTTGAAGTAGTAACGGAAAGTTCTTGCCCTGACCGGCAGACTTTACCGAAAGTTATAGTGTTAGAAGTAGCCGACCCATCTGACGCCAAACTCCAGTTTAAACATTGCGAGAGTATTAAGGAGAAAGATAACGAAAATTTTAGTGATAGCCGGACACTATTGGTAGAAAAACACGTAGATTACAGCGTGTATGAGGTTGGAGCTGACGTTACACGGTCAGACGGTAGCAGTGTGGGTTGCGCAGATCCAGAGGAAGTAATTACAGATACTACTGGGCACATTCCTCCAGGTAGATTGGCAGATGAGATCAATCTGACCAAAGAGGAATCAACGAAGGTGACAATAAGTGAATTGATAGCAAAGCAACACTCACTAGTTGACGAGTTAGAGGAAAAGGTTTCGGTATTGGAGGCGGAGCTACAGACTAAGCCTCAGGACAAACGTGTTGAAATTAAAACTTTACGTGAACAGAGGCTGAAAAGGCCGCCAGATAAGCCGGATTTAGGATAAAAGCCAGATGGTTTTTTTTTGAATGACCTGGATATAGACGAGGATTTACTGTGGGAAAATAAAGAAACAGTCGAGGACAAGTGTAGACAGATAGTAGTGTCTGTTAATAGGCACGACCTACAAGTAAACGTGTTCATTGACACTGGTGCAGAATTGAGTGCTGTATCTGGGAAATTATTTGAGTTACTGAAAGACAGACCTGACATCGTAGTTATGCCAGTAACAGGAGTGAATATTATCGGTGCTACTGGGAAGGCCAGTAAACCGGTCACAAAACAGATTTTTGTCAACTTCGAGATCTGTGAGGCACGATTTGAACCAGAGTTTGTCGTCGTGCCAGACTTAACTACGGAAGTAATTATTGGGTTAGATTGGCTATTAAAGTACCGTGCAGTGATTAATTGCGAAAGCAAAACTTTGACATGTACGTCACAAGATAAAACAATAGTAGTTAGTTTTGACGAGGCAGGAGATGGTGTGCATAGGCAATACCAGCCTACACACATAGTTAACTAGCTGGATGCCATTGAGGTAGGCATGAATTTGAACTACTGTAACGTGAGGAAATCCTGATAGATGACAGAAGTAAAAGTTTAGTGGAAGAGAATCAAATTCCCTCCACGGATTGACGTTAGTATTGGTGTGAAAAAAGATCGTTTGCGAGAAATAATGAAGCTGAAAGCCAATGCTCGCATACGTCGTCATGACGCTAAAGCGCGTTTTACTAAGTTTGCAATCGGAGACTTAGTATTTGTAAGAGCTCATGAGAAATCGAGCGAGATAAGACAATGAAGTCTCTAAATTTAAGTTTGTTTATAATGGGCCATATAAAGTCATTGGTATACCTCACACAAAAGCTTATTGCTTAGAGTATCCAAGCTCTGGAAAACTATTAGGTATACGGAACATTGTAGTCTTGAAATTGTACCAACCAAGGATTGATTAATACCATAGAATGGGTAATTTGTACAGTATGTAAATATAGTGTAAGATTTAAGGATTTGCTAGATTGCCATGCTTTTGCCTGACCAAGAGGTCGTTAAAGAAGTTGTCATTAATAAGTAATTAATTTTGATTAAATGATTTAAGAGTAACTGATTAGTAATCATCTGAAAAATCCAAGCTGCTAGTTTAAGTTTTCAGCTGAGTCACAGTAGATTAAGGAATGTAAATATGATTTCGTAACTAGCTGTAAGATTTCATGAATGTGTGTTTTACTAGTCATTGCCGATGTACTTAGATGCTGTTTTAAGTTTCAGGCTAGTACATGTGTGTGGTGATGGACAGTGTTGAGTTATCCACTGTGATAGTATTAATGGACTCCTTGAGATTACTCGGGAGTGAGTTTTTCCGAAAGAATTAAGTGAAATGGACGTTCTGGAAATGCCGTTACATAGGCGAGTGAGATCAAGCGTGCCGCACAGGCGGGCGCAACAATACTGGCGAGGCGGAGCCGCTATCGGCTCTTGTGCCGCTATCGGCTCTTGTGCCACTGTCGGCTCTTGTGCCACTGTCGGCATTCTTTGTACTAGCGGGTACGGATGGCGGAGTTGTTGTTCTTCCCGGACAGCTGATGTGAAAGAATTCTGCTGTCAATATTTATATTTTTGTCGATCTGCTGTATATTATTTTCTTGTTTAGCGTTAAGTAGACTATCATGACAAGGATATTAATTATGAAAAGGTTATATAAAACGTGTATTCTATGTAATTAATTATTAATTTTCGTATTTTGATATACCTGTTTTTTATGACCATGTACTATGGTTAATTTTGTAAATAGAATTCCATTTCTTGATACTGTTAGGAATTTTGATAATTTTAGAATAGCTATGTTTTCTATGAATTTTAATATGTTGTCAACCTGTTTTCTTTTATGTAAGACGACAGAGTGGAATAAGATAAGGAGTGTCTCCACTAAATTATTATCGTCTAAAAATTGGTTTATGGTTAATTAGGTGAATGCTAAATTTTGTTGACGTTTTGAGCATATGCATTTCCGCTGGTTTTTTTTTTTCTATTGGGGACATTTTCTAAGTCTGTTTAGGTTACACGAACATCCTCAGACAATGTGGGGCACGTGTAACGCCGGAAATGCATATCCCCCTATTACCATCTATTGTACTTTAATTTTTTTTAATTTGTTACCTGAAGGTATGACGTTTCTGTGTCTTTGTATATTGTAATTGTTCTACTATATGTGTGTGTATATATATATATATATATATATATATATATATATATATATATATATATATATATATATATATATATATATATATATATGCATTTATGTCGATGTATAATTGGTTTGTTTTGTGAATATTATTTGTATTTATTGGCTGGGTCTGGCCTAGGGAAAACTATGCTATCGAACGACTACATCGATAGGTCGTGTGGAGAACTAATGTGTTTAGGATCTTTGGTAGTGTTAACTCTGCAGCGTGGAGCGCGGGCAGAGCAGAGAGAGTCTGGCTGGAGAAGGGCAGTGGAGCAGGTGTGTTGTGTGACGCTCCCGCGAGTTGCCGCGCTTTCAGGGTTTGGCAGCATGTAACTGCACTCGACTTGATATGTTAGTTTCTGACATGGTGTCGCGGACGGGAAGCGTTAGCTGGCACACATCAAGAGCCCGTTTCGGCTGGAGACCGTGTCGAGAAGAAGGCGCACCAACATCCAGCTTCTGCAACAGCGACGGCCGACAATGAATGACTGTCGCCACCTCCTCGATCGACGACTTCAAACCTTCAATCAACCAACAAGAAAGACTGGTAGCACGTAAAGTTTTAGAACTGTATGGCAGTCCTCAGCTTTTCAAACTGTTAAATTTTTCTTACTAAATTACAGCAACATAGCACGAACCTTTGTTGCTCATTGTCCCAATTGCATTACCAAACAGGGTCCCTTCCTTTTCCGGAATGAACCCGAGTGTCTTTGAAATTCAAACACCAGCATTAAAGTAATATCATTCGATTTCACTGCTTTAATTTCAAAATTCAGTTAAGGTATTCATAGCTGGCTACAATACTTAGATTACACAAGCACAAATTAAGAGTTCGAGTTTTGTTACCGTATTTTAGCTTACCTGTGACTGCAGCTCAGCTTGTTATGTACTAAATTTTACTATTGTTAATTGTTCAGAATCATTTAATACAAGGTCAGAGTTAAATCTCGTATTTCTAAATTGTGTAGATTCAAGTAGCTTTTGAAATGATTGTTGAGGTAGCCCAAGACTAACCGTATTATACTGAATTTCGATGTGCTTCATAAACAAAGCTCACTATTAATTTCAGTCACTAAATTAACTTTCAATTTTCAGGTTTTATTAATTCTTTTGCTAAATTAAGTCAGAGTGTAGCGAAATTTATTACTTTTGACAAACTTTCAGTTTTCACACTACACGTGTCAACCTTCAGTTGCCACGTTTCTAGTGCTAATTATATGTGTAATAACCTATCTTTTTCAGTTACTATAGTAATTGTCCATAGGACTGGCGAACGTAATTTCCCCCAAATCTCAAATATCTAATTACCGCTAGTTAATTGTTAGCGTAACGGCCGCACATTTACTTTCTTTATTAACTTTACCCCTTTTCAAAATTAATTTCCACCAGTTTCATTTGCATTTTTCCTTTCATTTAGATGTATCCCTTTCCTCCCTCTTTACCGACAGATTAACTTCGGTGACGATTGTTGCTTTTCCCAAATTTCCATTAGGTGCTCGCGGTTTAATTTTTCACTGTCATTGAGGTCGATAAGTGAGGAGGAGGTTACACGTTGGACCTGTTGAATCATGCTATGTGGATTTATAGGAAACATTCACCCACTCTCTCCTCCAGCCAAACACGTTGGAGCAACATGTTACTGTCACTGAGCCTTAAATGTTCGCAGACATACAGGTGGTGCAATTCAGCATAAGCATCTTTCAGAGGCACGCGGGAATTGGGGAGGGGAGGGGAGTTATAGCCAAAGCATGGGTAAAACCGCGAGCTCGCTTCGTTTGTTCAAATAACTTGGATTGCTTCAATACCAGTGCACTAGTGCCGACTATCTTGCGCCCCTTTATGATTTGTCTTCTACAGGGCAAGTGATATTTCGCATTAGCACAAATGCCGGAAATGTGACGTCGAATAACTTGCTCCACTAACAGACTGATCGACCACATTTCCTCCAAATCGTGCTGTTTACTGACGAGGCCTTATCTGATCGTGTTGGTATTTCGAACAGCAGGAATAGCCAGTGTGGGATGACGAAAACGCTTAACTGTAGTAGAGTCACTCCACGAAGTACGTTTTGCTGTGAATATTTGGGCCAGGATTAAAGGCAATAATCTCGCTGGGCCACACCTCCCACCTAACAATCTCAGTGGCCACGTGTACCTGAGGTTCGTGAGAAGATTTCTACCTGAGTTGTTGGAGAGCGTACCCTTGGCTGTTCGTGGGAGGATGTGAATACAGCATGACGGTGCATCGCCTCACTTCAGTGTAGATGTCCGCCACCACCTCAGTGCTGTGTCTCCTATGTGCTGGACTGGAAGGGGAGGTCCTATTCCATGGCCCGCAAGGTCACCTGACCTGAATCCCCTTGATTATTGCCTGTGGGGATATCTAGAGTCACTTGTGTATGAGACCCAAGCGTATGTGGAGGTGGAATTAGTTGACAGAATTGTAGCTGCCTGTTACGTGTTCCAAACACACGAAGGATATTTGTTGCCCGATGTAATGCTTTCACTTAGGCTGACGGCCATCAGTTTCAGCACATTTTGTAAGTCACGGTACAAATGGAACGTTAAATGTGTCAGCGGCGGTATTTGCAGTTGACTGTATTTAATGTAAATAAAAAAGTACAAATAATGCGACTTTAATCCTGTTATTTCCCTATTATTTCCTTAAGCTGGCTTCTCCGACCCAAAGTTCCCTCGCTCAAATTGTTCATTGAAGCATCCTCTAAGCCCTGTCAAATTTTTACACGCTCTTACGGAAAAACCCTGCATAAGTGTATGGTCAGAGAGGTCTTTGATAGTTTACGTAGGTTTGCTATCAGGATTTTCTGCACTTCATACATGATCAAAAAATTTGATAGTAGAATTGTGTGTTATAGCGGGATCATTACGTAGATTAACGAAAGCAATTTTCCTTCTAGTTATGTAATTATGAACGTCTGGTTTCAAATAGTGCCAACTGCCTGCGGCTGTGAATCTCAAACGTGAAGATTCCTTACCATAATGAGATTTTCACTCTGCAGCGGAGTGTGCGCTGATATGAAACTTCCTGGCAGATTAAAGTTGTGTGCCCGACCGAGACTCGATTGGGGCCTTTGCCTTTCGCGGGCACTTGCCCGCGAAAGGCAAAGGTCCCGAGTTCGAGTCTCGGTCGGGCACACAGTTTTAATCTGTCAGGAAGTTTCATTCCATACCATGATTGGATACACACATTTTGCGCGCTAGACATGGATCAATATGATATTGAGTAAGTAGTCGTTTTGTTTCTCCTGATCGTTGAAAAAATTTTAGAATGACGATATATTTGTCTAAAAAGTCAGTGGCATCAGTCTGTCAGAATTACTTCAAGTGAAGACAAGCACTTGTGGATATGAATCAGGGCTGAATTTCGGCCGGAACCCACTGGTATGGCGTTGCGACACTGCCAGGGACCTCTCTTTGTTTTTTTTTTTTTTACTCACTCCAACAAGTCGCCACCGGAAATTTAAAATAGTACACATGCGTTACTTCGCAACGTAACTCACTATTATAAAAGTTACGAACGAGAGAATATGACAAGAATGTTACGTATAATCTGTCCCCACAGCAGTGTCACATGAGGTGGGGAGGCGAGGAGGAAAACCATGGTAGCCGCGGGTGGGAACGGGAGAGAGGGGGAATGTTTTTCTCATTATCCTGCGTTGGTACCAACGCAGGCGCCTCGTTCCCATCAGCTACTTCGTACAAATGGCAGATGAAGTTAACGTTTTGTGAAGACTTATTATATGGAAGTTTGTGTTAAATTGTGTTGCTTATATAATAATGAGTATGAACTTAAAGCAGTACAGTTGTAATACAGCTCAGAAAATAGAAGACAAATGACATTTAGACAGTTTACTAAACATGTAACTCCGTTTTCATGTTACATCGTGTTTTGTTTTTCCTAACTCTTCGGGAAGTCGAAATTATAAAAAATGTTCAAATGTGTGTGGAATGGGACATAACTGCTAAGGTTATCAGTCCCTAAGCTTACACACTCCTTTAACCTAAATTATCTTAGGGACAAACACACACACCCATAGCCAAGGGAGTCGAAATTACACATGACACCGATTGGCCAGAAGTATCTTCATCATCATTCAGCGCTGAGTGCATTATTAGTTAATATTGGACACCTGTTCACCAAACAACTATTATACAATGTACCTATTTGAACGTTACGTCTGGCAGCAGTTGAAAACATGGCGTCGTAGTCACGAACACTGCCAACATGTGGCGATATGAATCGAGCTAAACTAGGAAACAAACTGGCACTTCTTTGGTGACAAATGGTAGCACCTCTTGTTTGTATTAAACATTTCGGTCTTTTTTTTATTGTAAGAAATTATGTTTTAAACACCTGATTTCAGAACAGTACATTGTAAAAAATGATATCCTTGTTTTTCCAAGTTTTCAACAAAAATCGAATCCTGTTATTTTCATGGCTGGCTGGAAGTAGGGGAGGTGAGGGTGGGGGTGTTATGGCTGATCACTGGGATTAATGCTAATGCTTCCAGAAAGAATAATCTTGGTAAGGGCGTCCTATCTTATTCCTTTTAAATGAATGGAACAACAGTGGTTCTCTAACTTAAATTCCATAACTATATCCGTTTCATGGACGACATAGTATTTTCCTTGTCGATACTCAAATTGTGACAGACTGGTAGTTAACACAGTTCGCGAAGGTGTTTTACTGATCACGGGAACTTAGTTCAGATTCAGTCCAGGCACTCAGTTATTTCATTTCATATTTCATTGTTTCTCCAAAAACTCACTCTACCTTTCGAACTGAAGGCAGTGTGCTCCAATACTACTATTGTCGATGCTCAAATTTGAGATACGTGAAAATGATGTCGAAGAAATTTGTCATTGTAGAAATTTCTGCAGGTATGTGTATTATTTGCTAGTTTATTGAACTGCAAAATCCATTACCTACATAAATAGGCTATTAAAAACAACATATAGTGGTAGTTAGTGGACACTAATGTTTTCATAAGTGGGAAAATATATTGCATTACTGCTCCTCACTGTTAATGCTGAATCTATTGTTATATTGCGTGTATTTTTTCAGTAGCTTGTTATCTCCATTCAAATTTCGTTAACTAAATATGGTTGCAAATGCGTTATTAACCTTTGTAATTGCGATTGTTAGGTTAGTAGGGCAAGCGAGGTTAATATCAGATCTTTCGCGTGTAATATGAGTGACATCATAGTAATATGCTGGCTCCTCTTGTAGGACAATTTGTTAACGGAATTGTATAAATGTTAATGTAATGTTATAATAAATTCGTGCTTGTGATGTTTCATGTTGTTCCGAACGGAGAGAAGAAAAAAAAGATAACCATTGCAAAAAAAAACTGTGGTACACTGAGGAATGGAGAAATTGTCGTAGGTGAGCAACAAAAAAGAATGTTAAAAGTTCCAGGAATTTTTCATTAACCTTCTAGCGTCAGGTTTTGAGGCCTTACTCTAGCTCAAATTGCAGTTATTAGTGTTCAAGTATGGAATAAAGGAACTTCCGTGTGACGATGACGAACTGAAAGTAATTCGTAAGTGAAACCAGCCTCTAACTCAACAATAGGCAAGAGCGCGTCTGGAATTTTTTTTTGTACTGATAGTGACGTAATTGATACTACTATAATACTAAGAATTTGGTGATGAAATGTCATATTAAATATCTTGACATTGCATTTATTTTCATTGCAATATATTTGAATATGCCAAGTTTATGGTAAAGATTGCCATACAGTTAAACAGGGATAGTGAATATGAGATGTTGCATCGGAACATCAGTTGCTCATCAGTGTGGGATCCGTACCAGATCGGGTTGACGGAGGAGATAGAGAAGATCCAAAGAAGAGCGGCGCGTTTCGTCACAGGGTTATTTGGTAACCGTGATAGCGTTACGGAGATGTTTAACAAACTCAAGTGGCAGACCCTGCAAGAGAGGCGCTCTGCATCGCGGTGTAGCTTGCTCGCCAGGTTTCGAGAGGGTGCGTTTCTGGATGAGGTATCGAATATATTGCTTCCCCCTACTTATACCTCCCGAGGAGATCACGAATGTAAAATTAGAGAGATTAGAGCGCGCACAGAGGCTTTCAGACAGTCGTTCTTCCCGCGAACCATACGCGACTGGAACAGGAAAGGGAGATAATGACAGTGGCACGTAAAGTGCCCTCCGCCACACACCGTTGGGTGGCTTGCGGAGTATAAATGTAGATGTAGATGTAGATCCATGTTAGGAGAATTGAGTACGCGGGAATTCGTTCGGTAGTTCCAAATACTGAATTATTGAAAATAATTGAGTCAATGTTTTCCATAGTGGCCGAGATAGTTATGGACCAGAAGGCTATGTCTCATGAGATTTCAGAAATGTGCGGAAATAGTGAAGATTACAGAGATGATGCGGAAACAGAGCAAGCCTGCGACCAAGCGTACAGCTCATTCAGAAAAACGGACTAACTATCGAGATACCAAAACTAAAGAGAACACATGAACGTTTTCCGGAGGCAGTGCAGAATTTAATCAGAGAGGTCATTGGGCTAAGACAATTGCATTCTGCACTCGGCTGAAACCTCCAATTGGTTTCGTTTACAAAGCATAACCTTACAAAAGAACAAGGGCATGTTTGGGATGAGCAGTTTGAACTGCAGGGGAAACATTTTCACAATAGCTCATACCCTGCGCATCCAAAAAGAACATCCAAACCGTACAACTATTAAATACCAGGGTACAAATGGCCACGGAAAAAAAATTCAAATTAAATTAAAGAGTAATATAATAGTTACGAAGATCCTGTAGTAAGATAACTACGGGTCTTAACAGAAAAATTAGGCCAGGATCTACCGTATGTAAAGATATTGTAAGGGAACAGATATAAAATGTAAAGAAGAACTTGCAAAAGTTATAAACATCGTGCAGGATAATCAGTCCGAGGTGTGCAGTATGGAAAGTATATCCATTTCTGAACCAGTTCTGAAAGGACTACAGCAATTGACAACCGAGCAGGAAGAGACACCGTTAATTATGCAAAGTGAAAAAATATTACCACCACACTCCCATACTGTGATGCTGGTGAAAGAAAATGTAATCCGCCATCGGCAACTTCAAAAATTTCTACTGGAAAAGTAATCTGTTAACCCCTTAGTGTTCACTCTCGCACTGCACAGACTTATTCAGAAATATTGGTCAGATGACGAAAAAATAGGCTTCGTGAGTGGCCTACAGAAGCTGCCGAATACTATGGAACTTATGATGAGTTTGAAATGGCGTTACCGGCGAAGTATTGGTCAGATGGGATACAAGAAGGGTTTCTAAAGAAATATTCAACCACCATAATATTTCAAATACGGCATGGGAACTAGCTCAAGTATCTTCAAAAATATATCAATAAAATGAGGTTACATGTAGAATTCCATATCTCACAGGGATGTATTTAGAATACTGTAGGCAAAACTGCCAGTACATCTTTGGGAAAAATTAATAAACAGTTTTGAAAGAAATTTAGAAGAGTTTTTGTCGGTGCTGGATTCAATAGATCTGGTAGAAGAAGACAGAAAAGCTGCTTACAACAATGGACCAATCAGCGGAAACGATAATGGGAAAGATATTTCAAGCACGATGACAGAGCAGGACGTATAAATTATGTTCTGCGTGACCTGCGCAACGTAAATGTAAATTACATTTAAAATCAAAGTAAATAACACAGTTGGTGCAAATATTATTAACCACAACCAGTGCCAGAAACTGTCACAAATTGGACAAAGTAATCCTGACTGACACATTTCGTCTCACAATCAGATACTGGAAGTAGAAAACGATAGAAATCGTCCATCCACCACAGGTTCGATTAATGTCGAACATGCTGAACCCTGAAAGGACAATCGATGGGTGGGGTGGAGGCGAAAACTAATCAGTTCACTTGATACGATACGAGAACGAACATGACATCGGAAATGAGCTTACGTCTAGTAGTGTGAGATGCTATAGTCGACACAATATCATGCGGCAGTCAACAATTACGTGGGGCGTTCAATAAGTAATGCAACATTTTTTTCTGAAAGCTAATTGGTATTATTCATTATTCGATACTGTTTTGGCTACAAAAAACTATTTTTCGATATACTAGGTAATCTCCGTTCAATGGGACGGCCTTACGCCAAGTTACTGGGAGGATCAGTGTGCCCAAGTGGTACTATTCTGCTGGTGGACATTGGAGCCAAAGTGTTGCTGCATCAATTATCTCCCCATCATCCACGTAATGCTTCCTGCAGAGTGCGTTCTTTCATTGGGCCATAAAGATGGAAGTCGGAGGGTGTGGTATCTTGGTTGTCGCGGGGGATGAAGAAGGACAGTGCGATGACGTTCTGTGAGCTCCTCCTGGCTGCGAAGACCTGTCGGAGGCCTTGTGTTGCTATGGAAGCGGAGAACGAGTTTGTTTGTATTTTTGTGGCGACTAACACACTGACGTCGTTTCTCCAGTCTCCTGAGGGCAGCACATCACACTTGAGAGCTGATCGTCACACCATGATGGAGGAAAGCAGACAGAACAACCCCTTCGAAGTTCCAGAACACCGTCGACACGACTTTACCAGTTGAGAATGTGGCTTTGAACTCTCTCTTCGGAGGAGAGGTGGTGTGGCGCCACTCAATGGAATGCCTGCACATCGAAAACTGTGAAAGCTGTCACCAAACGCGGCTCACATGTCTACATATATTATGACAAATTAACACGTCTTATGATCGTTTTAGGCTTTGAAAATATTTCTCTTAAGAATGTTTTCATTGGCATCGTCATTGGCATCGTCACCGAAACAGACGGACACAAATGAAAAGACAGCTCAGCTTTCATTGCAAAACGCGGACATGTAAGGAGAGGCTTGGTAAGTTACGAAAAACGTTGTGTTCCAAACCAAGAATTATCTGAAAAGTTGGCTCACAAAACTGTGTAAAAGCTGACACCATCGAACGTGCACAATGTTAGTTCGATTCGAGTTGCTGCTAACGTGAACGAAGAAGCAGTATCCATCGGGACAAGGAATAAGGAACAAAAAATGCAGACAGTAATGTGTGGAAAAGTCATCCTTACGCAGAACTGTCATTGAGGCTACAAACTTCCTGGCAGATTAAAACTGTGTGCCCGACCGAGACTCGAACTCGGGACCTTTGCCTTTCGCGGGCAAGCGCTCTACCATCTGAGCTACCGAAGCACGACTCACGGCCGGTACTCACAGCTTTACTTCTGCCAGTACCTCGTCCCCTACCTTCCAAAGGCTACAAATACTGAAAGAATCACCGGTATCAACTCATAGTGATCACAGTATAATCACTGCTGATGTTTTGTCAGTAAAAGTGAACAGCAACCACGTTGAAGAGCTTTACAAATTGTGTTAATTGCATTTTGCTTAAGACAAAGAGATACCGAGATAACAATACGTGCAACGTCCAGAGAGTTGTAGTGGTTTTCAATACAGACTTTCACAGACGGCGCACGGTGTTATTAACCGAGTCCCTGGTGGTATCATTTATGAACGACGTCCCTATCCTGCCACAGTACTCAGATGAGAATTACCAGGTTGTAATGTGAAGGCACAGATTGGCACTTCTAGACTATCTGTATGCTACTGATTCGTGATACTAAACTACCACTACGTCGGAATGTAGCTCAGATTTATTTCCTGCTCGTGTAAAACAGTTGCTCAGCACACACACCCTGACACCCCATACATATCATAGACCCATGATATGCCAGTTAATCGCAGTGAAGTGCCATATGCTCTCGTTAATCTGGCAGCGTTATTTTCAATTTTTTTGTTTTTTGTTTTTCTTATGCACTAGACTGCCTCCTACTTTTGGAAGCGATAAACAATTGTTACCATCTGCCACACCCCATCAGTTTATTGTTGTCAGCATTTTTGAGTGGTTACTCTGCAGTATGTTGAAGATGAATAGATTAGGTAAACAAGAAAGCTTTATTGTAGTAAACCCTCAATGTCTCCATTCATCCACCTCCACTATCCAAAATGCAGTGAAAATTGAAACTTTCCCTTCAAAAATTAAGAATGAATGTACTGGTAAACTTCTACGATATTTGATTTTCAAACAGCTGAGCAAAACTGAACGTACTCAGGCAGTTCTCTCTTTACTTATTCTGATCATCACTAAACTTACACACAAATTTTTTTAGCGAAACGCAATCTGACTTTCATTAATCCCTACAAAGGAATGGACATGACTAACAATAACCTATACTTTTCATGAATCACTTACCTCACAAAAATCTACGTTACTCGAACTACTGCAATACAGAGAGCGCCAATACTGCCAGTTAAATAAAAGATTCTAACTACTGAATTCACTAACTACTGATAGGCATAGTTAGCAAATGAAACATGTTGATAGATAACAAACAATATATTTACCTTAATAGTGTTCAAAAGTCATAATATATATATCAGTTCATGAGAACCAGTCTTACACATTTCCTTTTTCTGACGGACACACGTCCAGATCGTCCGCTTTCAAAACTGTGGCATCTTTTTCCCCACATCCACCACTGCTGGCAGCTCACCTCCAACTGCTCAACGCTACACGCTGTTCAGATCCCGCTGCCCAATACAAGCGATTATTCCAACAATAAGTTCTACCACCCACAGATATCACACAGCGCAGTCAGCGATTTTCATACAGAGAACTATGTTTCGTTACCAACATAAAAGCCTAAACAGCCTACGTGCATAGACTCCATGCTCCACACAAAAGATTTGACAAATTGTTTTGGGCAGTGGACAATACTGATTTGATAAAATGTTTCATTATTACAATAACAAAGATATCAAATGCAAACACTTATTGATACAATGTTGGTCAAAACCAAAAATTGTCCTCACAGTCTTTAAAGACAGTCCTGATCATTCATCACAGTAAGAATGTTGGTTTTATGCACAAGTATGAGCAATAAAAGAAAGTGAACACGGAAATAATGGATTTCCATGCAGTCTTGAAGAAGTAATGTTGACCTTCCAATGGAAATACAGTGCTAACTTTTGACATGCAGGCAGGTAATGGGCCACAACGGAGCTAACCCACAGCAGAGTCAGTCGAAGTTTTGGAGAACATTGGTAGGTAGGTCATCACAGAGCAGGCTCACAGTATTTCTTGTAGAGATGAAGGTATTAATGGTCCACCACAGGTGCAGATCCACTGTAGTCCTGGTAAAGATTACGGTATTGGTAGGCCACCACAGGTGCAGGCCCACGGTAGTTCTTGTAGAGATAATGGTATTGGTGGGCCAACAAAGATGCAGACCCACTGTAGTCCTTGTAGAGATGGCCAGCAGCCATCTGTTATTACTATGAGGGTGAACAATCACCATCGAAGAATCTTGTGGAGAATATGGCAAGTCCATGAAGCACCACTTGTGCATTCACAAACTTTTTGGAATGTCCTTAGAACCAGCAATGAGTTTAACCAGTCCCTCGCTGAATTATCAATTCTTGGTTTCCAACATACTTTTCACAAACCAGAGATCCTAACCTCTACTCATTATTTATATACATATAAACCGATAATCACATTCCCCATATAGCATCATCTTAATGATCATAAACATACCTCAACAGCATAATACACATCGTTGGCGTAATAACATCATCATAACAGATCAATCACATCTCAAAATCGTTGTAGCTTCTTTCAATAATTTCAAAACCTAAAAAAAAAACTTCTCTGCTCGTTTCAATAGTGTCATCTACCTCAAACGTACTTCAGAAATCATGATCCATTACCAAATACATCATTCAAAGCTCACATAGTATCAAAATAGGTCCATAAAAATATGAACAGTTCACAAAGTACAGAAAAAATACAATTTCATAAGTGTAAGTTAATTTAACTGTGTAATTATGTAAATATGTGTCGCTGACTTAGAAAAAAGTGTTTGTCTCTCTTAAATGATCAGATAGCTGCGTAATTCTGTGTTAGAGAAATAAGTGTAAAGTTGTAAAAGCAAATACCATATCAGCTAGGGCTCATAGCTCTTGCCACACGCTTAGTACACAAAGTAGACTTGTACCCGCTGAGAATGAATATAATTACACCATCAGGTGCTACAGATTACAGCAATGGAATGAAATGTATCACCGAATACCTTCTTTGTATCTTTGTAATTCAAAAATATTTCAAAAATATTTTAAGTACAAAAATTAACCACTGAAATGCGTGTACTGTAGCGCTAAACTGTGCATCTTGTTCTAAGATAATTTCTGTCCACACTTAACGGTAAAAATGTGCCAAGTGTCATAGTTATCGTCCTCCATAAGCGAAGTTCTGCAGAAGTCAATGTACTTACCTCATCATAAACAAAGGTGAAATGCTATGTGTATAGATATCGTAGTTATTACGTACATTACCATGACCAAGAAAGTACTGTACGGTAACGTATTGTTGTGTTACGAAAAATAACTATCTCATTGTAGCTATGTCACAAAAGTCATTAACAAAATATGTTTTACTTTCCAGAAGAATTAGAAAAACTGTGCAGATATAAAACAGATACAACGCAAAAGCAAAATGTAAATTATGTCACTCATTAGTAGCATTGTGATATAATCATGTAGCTGTCAAACAAACCAAATACTAAGTCATCTGTAGTCTCTCAGAAAGTACTTTAAATAAAGAATGACTTTTCAAGTAAACCAAAATGATGCATTAAAGTCTCATTAGCAGCATATGTTCTAAGTATGTAAGCCTTATACCCGTTATGTAATCGTGCAACGAACAAGCAAGAATGTACACACAATAACATTGTGTCGTCTGTTCACTGCAAATATGCATTCGTCATTACTGTTTAAATAAGTTCCCTAGTTTCTTGACTGGATAGTTAACTTCAAAGCATTGTTGCATGTTAACAGTTTCTAAGTGTGACAAAGCATACTAGTAATGTGAAGTGAAAAATTTTATGACAAAGACTAAGTCAAAAAGTAGAGTATCTCTCAATAAATGGTTTTACATGTCAAATGTGGTGTAATCCTTTACTCTTCCTAGTACGCCGAGTTTCAATTCCAACGTAATTATCATGTGGTATACGTCGGGTCCTGTAAGGTCCATTGTAAATCAGAAAGGATTTGTGACTCAAGTGATTCTTCTTATGTGACAATGAATGAGCTTTAATGAGAACTTTCTGACCAATATATAATTTCTTTGCATTTGCTTTACTGTGTGGTTTTCTCCTTTTGTCTGCAGCAGAATTTATATTTTTTAGCCAAATCAATCACGTCTTTGTGTCGAAGTTTACATGTATTCAGAAAAGGTACAAGCACTCTAATTCTGTTCGGTGGTTCCTCATTCTTCAGTACAAAAATATGTGGTAAAGCAGTGAAGTCATGAGGCATTTCATTCAGCATGTTTTGAAGTAAGTGTATAAATCTGTCCCAATACTGATGCTTTCTGTGACAATAAAGTCTGTAAAGCTTACTGATTTCTTTCATAGTCTGTTCAGACAGGTTAAAATGTGGTTAATACAATGAAATAAAAACGGGTATGATTTTATGATTCCGAAGCGTGCGTGACCAAACAGCAGATCTGAATTATGACTCGTTATCTGAAATGACTTTAGTAACGTGTGCAACTTCACGCAAGACATTTCTAACAAAAGCGTTGGATATACACCGTCCAGTGGCTTTAAGTAACGGTGTGAAAGAAACAAATTTTTAAATAAGTTCAGCAGTGACTAAAACAAACGAAAATCTATTTGATGTTCTGACAAGAGCTCCCAAGAGATCAACAGAAGCAATTTCTTTTAATTTAGAAAGAATGATAGGACACAACGGAGCACGATGTGAGATGATAGATGGTTTAGCTTTTTGACAAAGTATACAAACAGACAAGACTCTCCGAATTCTCTTTTCCATATTGTTAAAATAACAAGTCGACCAAAGAATATGATAACATTTTCGTGGACCAAAACGTGCGTAGCTGAAATGAATGTACCATATGAACATATTAACAAAATCGTCAGGAATGCAAAGTACCCATAGATTGACATCAACAGTGTAACGTTTGAAGAGCATGTTGTTTCTAACCAGATAATAATGCCGAATTTGCGTGTGTGTCTTTCATGCCATTTAATTTTGATGTCTTTCCAAATCGGATCATTATCTTGTTAATGAGCAAGTAATATAAATATGTGGTGATGAAGTTTTCAAAGGCGACTTTCTGAATGTACAAAATACTGAAATTAGTCTCGAGGTTACCTTCTGTGTTGTTTTTCTCAAGCCCAGCCGCTGCACGTGATAGTGCGTCCACAACAATGTTCTCCTTGCCGGGAATGTAGACTATTGTGAAGTGTGTACGATGATCACTGTATACTTTTACGTGTTTACCAGAAAGAAAGAAACAGAATTTGTTAAATGCCCAGATGATAGTTACAGCTTCTAATTAAGTAACGGAATAATGTATTTCAGATTTTGTAAGCACGTGACTAGGAAAGACAATAGTTTTCTGAACAGTAGTGTCATTATCTATGGTTTCTTGAAATAAATAGACACCAAGACCGACTTTAGAAGAGTCCACGCTAAGGCAGAAATTTTGTGACAGATCTGGATGAGCTAGTATTCGCGCGTTAAGTAGCGCTTCTTTCAAGGAATTGAATTCCAACTATGCCTGTTCGTCCCAGTTCCAAATAGTATTTTTTTCCAGTCAGAGAACAAAGTTTTCGTGTTACTAGAATTTGCATATTCAGAAAACGACGGTAAAAATTTATGAGACCTAGGAATCTGTGGACTTGTTTTTTTGTGGATGGAGCTGGAATGGCTCTGATTGGTTCTAACTTTTCAGGATCCACCTGAATGACTTCAGAAGAAATAATGTGTCCCAAAAACCTCACCTTCGACCTACCGAATTCAGCTTTTACAAGTTAACTGTAATTCCATATTCTGCAAAAATACATAACACACTGTTGAGGATGCGATTATGTTGTTCCCCTGAGGCTTCTGCTATTAGAATATCGTTCACATATAAGGTGACGTGACGTTTTAAGAACTCAAGTAATATGGAATTTAGCCCACGAATAAATACTGCTGAAGAAATTTTCAAACCAAAAGGAAGTTTCCGAAATTGATAACAAACGCCGAAACAAAGAAAATTTGTGTATTTTGTATATTCTAGATGAAGTTCGATCTGATAAAAGCCGGATCTGAGATCGATACAAGACAACACTTTTACACCATTAAAATTTTGAAGAAGTTCTTCCAACGTTTGTAAGCTGTCTGTTTCAGGATTGATGATAGTATTGCTTTTTCTCTAATCTAAGACAAGCCTGATACATCCTTTTTTCTTCTCAACAACATGTAATGGATTGTAGTATGAGCTTACTGCAGGCACAATAATGTCCTCGTCAAACATAGATTGTATTTCTGTTCTAACACGGTCACTATAATGTGCTGGAATTACATATGTTCTAACACTAAATTTAGTATGCTCACGAACTCGAAACTGGCATTGAAATCCCTTGATTGTTCCTGTTTCGAGAGTAAAAACTGTGGAATGAGCTTGTAAAATGACAAAAATATCGTGCCTGTCAGTGACATTACAGTTCTCAATTGTTTGAATTTTGTTCTTAATTAAGTCATTAGTATCAAATGCGTCGTCTATATCATCCCTGTGAATAATTGCAGAGTGATTGTTAGTGCCCAGTTCCATCGAAAGTTCCGAACTGTTGTCTAACAAGGGGCAAAGCCGATTAATTTCCTCGTCATGGTTTGAGAGCCAATCTTCAAATTTCAAAGCTATTGACTTACCTTCTTTCTCTAAACTTGTTTCAGCATCGTGAAACTTTAAGATTGCTTTGTATTCATTCAAAAAGTCTACTCCCAATATAATATCTGTCGAAAATAATGTGACGATAAGAAAGTTCATAGAGAATCTGTGTATTTGACAAAAGAATTCTAAGTTAGTTTGCTGGTGTACAGCTACACTTTTTCCAAAATTTTCATCTTGTAATTGAAACATACGTAAAGGAAGTGTAGGGCAATGGTTCGATTTGTTGCATTTGCTAAAAGCTATTTTACTAATTACTGAAATTGGACTGCCAGAGTCAAGTACTGCCGTAAATTTTACGTCATTTACTGTAATGTGAATTACAGGGTATGCAATGTTGTTCTGTTTTATGTCGTGTTCCTGGAGTAAAATGTACGTAATGTCTTCCATTTTTGCGTAATTTATAGCCATGGCAGCTACATCGTCAGCATCGTAAGTATGTTTTGTGGCTACCAGCAGTGTGAGTCATTGTCTACTGTGTCTTTGTTATCGCGCATCGTTATTGGGATTTGGAGATGTAACTTCTACAATTTAGACTTGTCAAGAGGGCCCCGCCCTGTTTGAATCCCTCCAGTTCTGATTAAATTCTGTTGTTAAGATTACATCGTCTGTCGTCATGCTGGTAGTTACTGTAATTTCTTTCTTGTCAGTCACATGGTGGAGAAATTCTCCTTGAGTCGTAACTGCGCGGTGGACTGTTAGGTCAGAAATTAATCTGTCTCCCTTGATAATAATAGTTCTGGTTCCCATATTGTCTGTTTCTATGATTGTCTCTGCCATAGTCGTTACCGCGGAGAGGTGATCTTTCCGTGTAATTATTATTACTCCGCCAACGGTTGTCATAAGGGTGGTGTCTGTTTTGGTCACGACTTACGTTGTAAGAATAGCGTTGTCGTGTCCGGTTATTATTTCTGTCGTCATGGTATTGTGACGGATGTGACCTGTAATTGTTGTTCTCCTGGTTTCACGTCCCGCAGTTATCACTGTCAATTTCCAATTCATGTAAGAGTCCCTGAAAAGCTTCAATGTCGTCTTTGCAACATCCTGCCAAATAAATATGTCATAGATGTTCAGGCAATTTAATTAAGCAAATGCGGATGAGTTCTGAGGGGCTGTACAGATTTGTCAAATACTGATTTTTTTGCAACATGTCTTCAAAATATTTTACTGGACTGGAAAATTCAGATTGCTCGAAATGTTTCTTCATTATGAAGCTATGTTTTACTCGATCTTGAGTAGCTTGAGACCAAAATGCTGAGAGGAAGGCATGATAAAATTCTCCTTCACTGTGACAATCACGAATGACCTATCACATTCTTACAGCTACTTCATTCTCTAAGTAGTCACACATAAATTCTAATCTGTGCTCCAATGACCAGTTGGGAGGAAAACAATGAGAGAACTGATGAAGCCACGCTTGTGGATGAATGTCGTTGCCCGAGATCTTAAATGTTTTGAATTTACATGTAGTAATGAACAGCTTATAATCAAAATCATCATGACAAAGAGTTGCATATCAGTCATTGGTATGTCGTGTTGGCGGTTCCATCTCACAATTCAGTGCACCTTGCCAATTTCTTTCAAAATTTTCAAAATGCCCTGTGTTATTATTTTGTGGCGTTTCCGTATTTCTAAATCCTTCTTCCCGTATTGGAGCGTGAGTGTCCTGTGAAATATGTAATTCCTGTGTTACTAGTACCAACTGATCTTGTACATCCCGGATTTCTCGTTTGTACTGTGTATTGATTTGATTTTGATTTTGTTTGAATTTTCTAATTTTTTAATAGTTTTCTGTGTCAGTAAATGATACAGGTCTTGTGTCATTCAAATCATCATCTACATTCGTAGATAAATTACTTAGCTGATCCGAAAGTTCGTTTACTTTCTCTGATAATGAACTGTTGCCCTCCATGTGCCTTTCTCAACCAAGTTTCAGAGTATCCGTTTGTGTAGAAAGCATATTTACTGTGTCCTTCAAGTTTTCCTGAGTTTTTGCAAGTTGCGTAACCAACTCGGTAGATGCAACTGAGTCAGTTTTAGCTTGCAAAGTGTCGTGATTTTCTTGAACAGGAGTTCGCAGTTCTTTTATAGCTGCTTCGTGATTCTGTAATGCATTTTCATGACACGAAAAAATAGGTTGAAAACGCTCAAAAATTTGTGTTCTTACGTCATTACAGACTTTTTGATATTTTTATTCCATTTTAAGTAACCCAGCAGTTAAATCTTCACATGTATGTTCAAGCGTTTGCTCAATTGTGTTTAACTTTTGAAGATTTTGTTCCATTGCGTGTAACGTTTGAAGCTGTTGTCCTATTTGTTTCATTAATTGTAATAACAATGCTCTGGTGCTTGAGACATGTTCCTCTGTACTTTCGGCCGTGTATTTGCACCGGTGACATTCGCAATTTGAAAAGCAGGAAATGTGTCTTTAATTGATTGAGAAACGGGTAACGACGCAAAACCTGAATCTACGGTATTTGCTAGATTGTGTCCTGTCATTTCGGATTCATGGGATGAGCTGTTGCCGACCTATCGTCAACAATACTACTCTGTTCACTAGCTGTTTCACTGTCAATACCATTACTTATTGCCTGGCCCTTTTCCCTATGCACAGTTACCAAATTAGTATTCTGAATATTTGTTGATTCATCACACAGTGGCGCTAGCACACTAATCTCGTCTTCACTGTCATTTCTCAATTTACTTTGCAGCCTAGTTTTACATTTTACACACTCCTTAATTGTCAAAATATTTCACATGACAACACAGAAAAGCACAATTTGAAGAGGAAAATAAGAAAACACGTTATCATATCACTGAAAATAATATCTAATTATTTGCAAGCACAGCTGCAAAATATTTGGTGCAAATGTACATGCATGCCACAATTGTTTTACTTTACAACAATGAAAAACTACAACTTCAAAGGAAATTACTTCTACAATTACCTGACAGCAATAAACAATAACTACACTAATTACTCAAACTGCAAGGAAATATCAGAAGATTACATGTTAGAATCCTGGCAAGGGCGCAATATGAATCTTCCCCTTCAAAATTTAGGAATGACTGTACTGGTAAACTTCTACATTATTTGATTTTCAAACAGCTGAGCAAAACTGAACGTACTCAGACAGTTCTCTCTTTACTTATTCTGATCATCACTAAACTGTCACACAATATTTTTTTAGCACAACACAATCTGACTTTCAATAATCCCTACAAAAGAATGGCCATGACTAACAATAACCCATACCTTTCATGAATCACTTACCTCACAAAAAACTTTGTTACAAGAACAACTGAAATACAGCGAGCGCCAATACTGCCAGCTAAATAAATGATTCTAACTACTGAAGGCACACACTACTGATAGGTACAGTTAGCAAATGAAACATTTTGACAGAGATCAAACAATGTAGTTACCTTAACAGTGTTCAAAAGTCATTATATATCAGTTCATGACATCCAGTCTTATACATCTCCTTTTTCTGATGGACACACGTCCAGATCGTCCTCTCAAAACTCTGGCATCTCTTTACTCACATCCACCACTGCTGGAGGCTCACCTCCAACTTCCCAACGGTACGTGCTGTTCACATCCAACTGCCCAACACTACATAAGCGAATATTCCAACAAAGAGGCCAACCAGCCACAGATTGCACACAGTGCAGTCAGAGATTTTCATACAGAGCACTACGTGGCGTCACCAACATAAAACCCTAAACAGCCTGCTTACAAAATGAGCGACATAAATGCACTTATGAGTGATAAGCTATTTTATATTATTACCTGGCAAAGTATGGCGATTTCCATCAGTCATCTGATGATTGCGAACTCAAGTGTTTCATACGAAATCGTTAGTTGATAAAGAGGTTGTGAGGTATCGTCGAGAATCTGAACATACCCTAATTGCTTTAGTACAGACAAGGCAGATATTAGTCGTTATACTAATTTATTTTATGTTTGATTTAAAATATTGGAATCTATTTCAGGGATATTTTGCTCATAATCACGCATTTGTGCATGGTGAGGATTATTACTTAAAGATAAATTGTCTTAGCATAGAACTAATTAGTTCACTGTTCGCCGCTGGCGTATCTATTGGAGTATTCGATTGAAAGCGGTGCCAGTGTGTTGTTAGAAATCGATTGTCAACGGTGCCTTCTGTTGGCATGAAGCTGTGTCTCGTCGTATGTCGTGACCAAAATAACGGTCTGTGCGATTTGCTGATGGTGTTTCTTCAGTTGTTGTTGTGTGATATCCTGTGATACACTTCTTATACGTCAGTCGTCCACTTAAATTTTTGCATTCCACGCTTCGTCTGTAGCCATGGCACATTATATTAGTTGTTTACCCCATTAAATACCTGTGTAAAGACTGTCATCTGAGTTGCGTAGCTGACGGTAATATGCCTAGGCAGTAATCGGTAGAATTAATAAATTTAACATAAGAATCAGTTCTGTGTCTGCTTAGTGCTAATGAGACAGGTGCTTCGCATATTGGATTGACAAGGTTGACGGGTGTTTCCCTTCAAACGATGACGGTTGTTGGTTTCATTCTCTGCTTGTTCGTGATGGGAACGTGAGGTGGTATATTAGCGATGGTGTTTGTAGTGACTCTGCAGTACATAATTTGTGGAGCAGAATGATACAGAGAGAGCCTCATAAAAGCTTCTGGTCATAAGAAGGCAAGACAATACGACGCTACTTTTAGATAAATAGTCAGCACTAGATTAAGTGCACCAACACTAATCACAGAGTCCCAGGTTAGATTCCGGTCCGGGTCGGGGATTTTCTTCGCCAGGAGAATGGGTGTTTCTGTTCTCATCACCATTTCAACATCATTCGGGAAGGTGTCGAGATTGGACAGTGCAAATATTGGGAATAAGTACGGGTGCTAATAACCTCGCAGTTGAGCGCCCACAAACCAAATGTCACCGTTATCATCATCTTCACTAACGTCACGTAAAGACGGTGGACGTCACCTTATTCTCTGAGCACCCGTACCATTCTGATTACGCAATTTTCACTATATCTATTAGCGTTAGTTACGCTGCAACTCCTGCTGATGCTTTCCCAAGAAATGTGAAAAGCGCCTTCTAGATGGGAATTTACATTTTCAGTATTCCTCAGTTCTTGAGTTTGATCTTAAAAAATTCACAACAGTTTCACTCTAATGGAATCTTTCAGCTATCAAAGTATTTGAATGGGGATTATCGAAGCTTAATTGCTGGGACACTCGACTGCTTTGAGTAACATTCCATTTTGTGGGGAATATCACTCGGAAAGTGACGTTAATTTGATTTTCAGTCCATGTCCTGCCGACTTACTGAATGCTGTGACAACTGTGTTGCCTGTAAAGTGTTGTGGCAACTGTGGGTCAGTGCTGAATGGGCACAAGCGTAGAGATGTTTACTGCAGTAGTGTGTGTGGGGGGGGGGGGGGGGTTACGATCCATCATTACATGTCGCCATACGATAATGAGTAAGATAATGCAAGGTTCGTTCACAAGAGACACTCGCTGTCCGCAAATCCGTAAATAAGAATTTGTGAGCGATCCTTATGAACGAAAGAAAAAGAGACTCTTGGGTTCTATAATGTTTCCGATCGGGAGTGCACTTAGAATATGATGTCTTATTACGCTTCACAACCCTAAAATATCTATTTTCCCACTTCGTACTTAGACAAGAGCTGCCATAAGAGAGAAGGAAACGAAATATATGCTTTTCAGAAAAGTTGTTTACATGTGCACTATCTTCGAGTTAGTTCATTTTGTTGTGTTGCGTAAATTTTGATGTCACCTGATCTTACTTTGCAAGTAAGTTCTCTTCCTGTCGGGGTAAGAAGAGAGTTGTCAATCAGTGATTAATACTGTTATGAGTCATGGCATGATACTGTTTCCACATGCTCCATCGGATCCGGGAAGAGATTTCCTTTTTGGCTACGCGAAGAATTGGCAGATAGTGATGTCGGCACACTGCGTTCAGCGCATTGACGATGTCTTCCAGTATGTATCTTAGCGTCTGCTGGTCATTGGAATGAAATTTTCACTGTGCAGTGGAGTGTGCGCTGATATGAAACTTCCTGGCAGATTAAAACTATGTGCCGGATAGAGACTCGAATTCGGGACTTTTGCCTTTCGCCGTCTGTAGGAGAGCTCATGTGAAGTTTGGAAGATAGGAGATGAAGTACTGGCGGAATTAAGGATGTGAGGACAAGTCAGATGGCAGAGTAGTTGCCCGCGAAAGGCAATGATTTCGAGTTCGAGTCTCGGTCCGGCACACAGTTTTAATCTGCCAGGAAGGTTTGTAACAACAACGACGCTGTACTATTGTAAATATAAGTAAAATTTTTTTTCCATCTGATTTTTCGATAAACTTGTGTAATTAATGTTCTGCTTTCATTTCTTTTTGTTTCATGTCATTGTATTAAGAAAACTGTAAACAATTTTCAATGTGAAGATTAATGTTTATGTGAAATGTCAAGTAATGTTGTAAGATGTTTAAAATTGTAATTGTGCGTCTGGTCCATACGTAGGCAATGTGTTAGGATATGTAGAATGCAAAACCTCGGGTGAATACCCGGCCTGTAAGGGAGCGGTAAAAGGTGGATGGCAGGCGAGCGCGGGAAAATGCGCACGGCACTGAACGGCACAACGGGCTCAGCAGTAGTAGTTGGGAGTTTGGCATTGGTCTGAGCAACACCTTCTGGAGCGAGGAGGCTCTCCTGGAAGACGTAGTTTCACTGAGCCTCGGGTATGCTGTTCCAACGCCCAGACAGCATGGCAAAATTCCATAGGCACTAAATGGAAAAAGTATTGCGACGCTAAGAAGAATTAAAGTGCCGATACGTCATGAGCCGCATCGATAAAAGCAGCTTGAAACTTTTAGTACTGTTTTAGTATGGACCATAGAGTGAACTGTTCAATAATAACTTAAATTTTACCAGAACTTTCCCCTCATTTATTTATCCTCACAACTAACCTAGACAGAGTCCTTTCCAAATATTGTGCAATCCGAGTGTCCCGAAATGAAAAATTAAACTTTGTGTTAATAACAATTACTTGCAGACCTAGTTATGTTAGAATGGTGTTTAAAGAACTTTTTTGTTAATGAACCAGTAAATGAATAACGAAGGTCTAATGAAATTGAAAGGTAACTTTAATA
Organism: Schistocerca cancellata; assembly: GCF_023864275.1. NCBI lineage: Eukaryota > Metazoa > Arthropoda > Insecta > Orthoptera > Acrididae > Schistocerca > Schistocerca cancellata. The sequence goes on from NC_064632.1 coordinate 107,773,877, forward strand.
TTGATATAGTAATGAAGTTTGATTATTTCGAGACAGATATAAAGGTATTTAAATGAGAAGTAAATAAGATAAAAAAGAGCAGTAACTCATATACTGGAAATCTTGAACGCATGATAATTTCAGTAATCATTTTTTTTAATATAGTGATCATAATAGTTTCACGATTCCCCCCCCCCCCTTTTTTTCATTTGAATTCTGAAGTGTTCTAAATTGTATTGACCAGAAAAATTTAAAATCAATATAAAAGTTGAAATTTATCAGTGTTTTATCTTTATCAAAATTGACATTATGTGTGTGTCACGAGAGTGCTATAGCTAGCGTAACCTATGCCCGATTTTAATCAGATTAATAGACAGTATAAAGTTTTGTAGTATACATTATAGTGTAGTGTTATGTATTCATGGTTTTTCCATATCAGTACAGAACGTGAAACTATCAGTTCAATAGATTTTCTGGTTCTAAAATTCTACTATATTATGCAGTGTTACTACTTCTTATTTTGCATGAATATACACCAACTTGTACAGGGAAGAAGCTCAGTTAATGCCTAATTAGGCTGGCGACCGTATTATTATTAAATTGGTAGCATCTTCAGTGTTGCTTTTGGTCCGTCTTGACGTGTAATTGCATTTCGAACTTACTTGACGTATCATTGTTATTACAGAGTGGGTGTAAGTCTGATTTGCCACCATTCAGGTACACACGGTCGATATCTATACAAAAATCCTTTCTCATAAGATGAACCCCGCTCACTTACTACAGTACAGGCTTTAACGAGTATTGTGTGCCACACGCGCGCGTTACAGGTTCACAGTGGGCAATGTTTATCGCTGCACTTGTCTCCAGTCACGACATCCATTGCGTCCTGTCTTTGCTGAATATATTACAGACGTAATACATTTCCCCCCCGAATTTCACTAACGTAGTGTGCAGTACAAGGGTTGGGTAATTATCAATGTTGTAGCTTATCACCGCAATAAAATAATGCACTGTTACATTTACTTTCATATGTATTGTGTCATTAATTTTACCTAATATTGATATTTATTCATGCAGTATTGTACCAGACTTGTCTTCCTTCCCAATAAGTACCGGATAAACTGTGGTGTCAGTGGTCTAGCGGTTCTGGCGCTGCAGTCCGGAACCGCGGGACTGCTACGGTCGCAGGTTCGAATCCTGCCTCGGGCATGGGTGTGTGTGATGTCCTTAGGTTAGTTAGGTTTAAATAGTTCTAAGTTCTAGGGGACTTATGACCTAAGTTGTTGAGTCCCATAGTGCTCAGAGCCATTTGAACCAAACTGTGGTGTCACCGCCAGACACCACACTTGCTAGGTGGTAGCCTTAAATCGGCCGCGGTCCTTTAGTACATGTCGGACCCGCGTGTCGCCACTGTCAGTAATTGCAGACCGAGCGCCACCACACGGCAGGTCTAGGGAGACGTACTAGCACTCGCCCCAGTTGTACGACGACTTTGCTAGCGACTACACTGACGAAGCCTTTCTCTCATTTGCCGAGAGACAGTTAGAATAGCCTTCAGCTAAGTCCATGGCTACGACCTAGCAATGCGCCATTAACCATTTCAAGAGAGAGCCTCACTTGTATCATCAAGAATGCTGTATACAAATGATGGATTAAAGTTAAGTATTCCAGCAGCTACGTACTTTTTTTTATAGCATTCATTACGTATCCTGTTTCAGACCTAACGCCAGCCGGCGTGTGTAAACGCGTGCCTTTCGGTTACCCGTCACTGTGGACTGGCTGTCTTGTCAGTCCACAACATAAACCTGAAATTTTTATTGAGTAATAAAAGGTCTTTTGTTTAAGTGAGGTTACTGATAACGTTGCCGCTGGCGCACTAAACGCACGCTATGTAATGGGTGCGTCACACCACACAGGTTTCAGTCATCATAGAAGCTCGTTGGAATCACGAGGCGAGAGTTCGAGTAGTCGCACTGATCGAGGGCGGGAGATACCGCCCGTCCGGGGCGGCTGAGAGACGCGGCGTCCCGAGAGCGACGGCGAGGCCGTTGGTGGAGAGGATATGTCGCCACTGGCCGTCATGGACATAAAAGTGGGAGTGGGCGATCCCGTGTATCCAGTGAGAGAGACGACCGACATGTGCTCAGCAGCATACGCGTCAGTCCGTTCCTCAGCTGCCGGCACGCAGGAAAGACTTCTGAATATCCTGGCACTACAAGGTCTATGAGGAGGAGGTTAAAAAATAGTACACTCTTTATTTTGAAGGGCTGCTATGAAGCAACGCTTGACTGTGTATCAGGAAATCGACCGCATGGCTTTTGCGGAAGAATGCATTACCCTTTACTTGAGCAGAGAATATGTTCCGACAAGAAAGTCTTTTCTCCCGTGAGTAGTGCCCCAGTTCAGGTGAGATATCAATAAATTGATTGCGTACAGTATCATATAATGAAGCGTTTTATGTAAAATGGCTCAACGTTATTGCAATACAGAACACTCTTTATAAAATCTATTTCCCTTCTTATATAGCTACACTTTTGTGATGCTACATTTGTTCAGTAAATGTTTTTGTTGAACTTGTGAGTTGTTTTATTAACATCAAGCGGTTTTAATATTACTATGTGTATCGTCCGTGAGGATAGCTGTTTACTCCAAGATATCTCGTGGAAAAAAAAGAAGTGGACGCTATACTGTTGTCGTTTGGGGCAATATCTCTGTTCGGGGAGCAGGGCCCCTGTGGCAAATTGAGGGCATTCTCAACGCAGACGCCTTCATTAATATTTTAGAGAATACAATGAAGCCACCCGTTGAGATGCTGTATCTTCAGGGCGATGTCTATTTCCTGATGGTGTGGACAACAAATAGTTTTCAAATATTCATTTATTATTATTATTATTATTATTATTATTATTGTCGTATTTACCAACTAGGATCACGTACCAACGTCAATTCCTCTTCTTTCGTTGTTGCTGTTTCCTATTTTTTCAAGTGTCCCGTCATTTTCTCTCATGTTGTCTTTCCCTCCCGTCCATATTGTTTCCGGTTTCTTATTTCTGCTGCTTTGAAGCATTCTTAACATTTTATTCTTAAAAAGGTTTATTTTCGTTAGTTCGATTATTTAAAGTTTCTTTCTAGTTCTTTGTTTACTTCGTAACCTATGCTACTGTTGATTTATTCTTCCAAAAGTAAAATAATATTTGTTTCTTTAATATGTTCGCATGCTTGGGTACATATGTCCAACAAAGGCTAATCATCGCTTAGCCATTAGGTCTTATACATCCTCATTTACATTCACATACATTTCTCATTCTCTTACACAATTTTGTAGATCTCTTCAATACTACTCATTTACCAAGCATCTGTAATTTGTATTGGACCCACTTTTTCTAACAATCGCTCTATTATTATTATTATTATTAATAATAATATTGTTATTGTTATGTCGTCTGCAAATCTCATACAGTGTATCTTCGCATCACTCAAACAGATAATTAATGTACGTGCTAGTATTATCATAACATAGACAACAGGAACGAGAATTTCTACAGTGCTGGCACTAGTCATATTCCTCAACTTCCCCTGTGCGGTTGCTGCCTGTCGCACCATCGGATGGATTTATTTGGGCAGCATTGTTTCAGATGCAGAAGTTCAAACCGTCCGGTCGTTTCTATATCTCACAATGAGATCACTGGACCTGTAAATTAGACATTTTATAAGTCTTAGAAATATTGTAGAGGGATATGTACTGATCACGTGGCTAGCGGCTTTTCATCCACCGTCACCTAGTTTCCGAGAAAACTGATATTGAAGTTTTTAGTGCACCTCCTATACCAGTAAAGTGAGCCTTGTTTCGAGATAGTGAGAGTAGCGCAGTGGATGTAGTTCACTGTTATCATGTGTGTTGTTGTGTAACCTCAACCACAAACGCCGGAACGAAGATGCGAAACGGAAGACCAGAGAAGGCAGTGAAGAATTGGCGGCCAATGGTGCGCGGAATCGGATGGCTCCGCGCCAGGCGCGCCCCCTGCAACAGCTGCAGATAAACGCAGCTCATGCTAGCCTCGGCCGCACTAGATCGGTACGAGTTTGCAACGTGATTAGTGCTCCGCTGTACAGATCCGTATCAAGTGGTTGCCTGGACTTGGTGCATAGCAACAATTATGTTGGTTTCATGTCGCCTCTCGCTAGAGACACTTGATGTAGTAAAAGTTAAGTATTGTTAATTTGCCTTTCTGGAAATAAAGCTACTAATGTTGTTTTTTTGAAATTGTGGTATAGCACTCCGAGAGCGTTGCATCCTATTAGTGACGAGAGGACAAGACACTACAATGTGGACGATACATATTCACGTCCTGTCTATGTACTTTTCTGTTTCATAGAACAGAATATCATTAAATAGTAATGTCGTGTACGTCGTGACAAAATTATTCCTAAATAGTGGTTTTGCCGTAGTAATTTCATTAATAAATATGTACCGGAAACGTTCTAAAAACCTGTATTCTATTTGTGGCACGTATTTACAATTCGAAATACTTGGCTAACGTTCGCTTGAGTTATGGGGAGTGAAGACTGATCAGGCACATTCTGATCAAATCTTTGGTGATGAAAGAAAATCAGGAACTTGCAATGTAAAAATTATCCCTCGAACATGGACTCCACTTAGCCAGACCTGCAGCATTTATTTTACTGGCAGTTTAAAAGTTCCACGAAAAAATTCAAAATGCTACACTCGTTGAATACTACTAGAGAAATTGTTTCGGGGGAAGACCCCATAAAAATATATTATTCAGTCCTGCGTCAGTTTAGTGCGCTTGCTTTCACACTAATGATCAAATATGGGTGGTTCACATCGAAACTGATCGCAGTAACAACAGTTTTCTGTTGAGTACAAACGATAGTGAATAAGAATGTCCCTAATCCATTACGTAACAAATGCTGTAACGTTTATTTTATTAATGACATTACAACATCTAAAATGACTATTTTAGTAATTTTTCATGACACATACTATTTAATTCTACAAAATACCTAAGACTAATCAAAATCCGTCATTAACAGGTCCGACGGTCTCCTTGTCAGTTTGATACCACATCGTCTGATCTGATACAGCCATTCTCCCTCAATCTGACTTTCAGGCTACGATTCTCGTCACATAAAGGACACGGTAAAATACGCTCGTAATCGGAATGCTTAACTTACAATTGACCTCACCGCTATGACTGGACCTGAATTCTTAGACACAATAAAAATAATTAACACACTTTGTAAATTACAAATACGTTCTTCGAATATAAATAGACGAAATAACTACATTCGTATTTATTTATCGGACCACAGCCCCATCCACCAAAGCAGAGCTGTTTATGAATGAATCTTGGACAAGACAGAATAAACTATTGTCGTTCGTTCCATGGGCACCGGACCTCAAACCTATGAGAATATATGGGCGGAGATATCGAGGCCATTACCAGTTGGGTCTAGAAATTCAAATGACAATTGGGAGAATAAAGAAAACATGTGGTGGGAAATAAACCATTACGAATCACTGTCAAGGCAATTAACTGAATCGGTTGCAAGACGCCTTGGAGAAATCCTACGCAATAATGTTGGATGGGAAGGCTATTAGAAGTACACTTTTCCCCAAAGTCCATGCAGTCGCTTTCCTGATAATCAGTCGAGGGCTCTTTTATAGCAGCTCTGCGTCATGAAATCCGTTATCTTATAACCTCCTTCACATAGTTCATGCGCTGCCAGGAAAATAAGAAAGCTTTCTTAGTTGACATCAACTGAGGAATGATGGTTCAAATGGCTCTGAACACTATGGGACTTAACTTCGTGTTGTGTGCTGTCCGTAGGTTAGTTAGGTTTAAGTAGTTCTAAGTTCTAGGGAACTGATGACCATAGATGTTAACTGCCATAGTGCTCAGAGCCATTTGAACCATTTTTGACTTAACTTCTGAGGTCATCAGTCCCCTAGAACTTAGAACTACTTAAACCTAACTAACCTAAGGACATCACATACATCAATGTCCGAGTCAGGATTCGAATCTGCGACCGTAGCGGTCGCAGACTGAAGCGCCTAGCACCGCTCGGTCACTCCGGCCGGTAACTGAGGAATGAAATGGCGCGTATGCTGTCGAGCAGACATTGGACGTCTGTTTCACTAGACACAGTGACTCAGTGTGTGTGTGTGTGCTCGCGCGCGCGCGTGCGAGCGTGCGTGTGCGCGTATGTTTCTGTGTGTGGTTAAAAGACGAGTGACAATAAAAATTGCATTAAATATCACTGTGAGCTCTTTTAATGCGTCGGAAAGTTATAAAAATAATATTTACCCAACATGTTCAAAAATGGCTCTGAGCACTATGGGACTCAACTGCTGTGGTCATAAGTCCCCTAGAACTTAGAACTACTTAAACCTAACTAACCTAAGGACATCACACACATCCATGTCCGAGGCAGGATTCGAACCTGCGACCGGAGCGGTCGTGCGGTTCCAGACTGTAGCGCCTTTAACTGCTCGGCCACTCCGGCCGGCGAAACCCAACATGTGTCCCGCACATTACGTTAAATAAATTCTTGAGGAATGTAGGCTATTACGCCTGTAATATATTTAGGAAAGACAGGGTGCTCTGGATATCGTGCTTCGAGACAAATGCAACAACAGTGCCCAATGTGTTTATGTTGACTGACCAATGGACACTCCAGCAAACGCTGTGATAGAAACTGGAAGACATCGTCATGGCTCTGAAGGCAGTATACCGACATCACTATCTGCACATTCTTCACATAGCCAAAATGAAACTCTGATTCCAGCTCCGAAGGAGCATATGGATCCAGTATCATGTCATCACTCATCACAATATTAACCTGTGATCGACAACTTTCTTCTTACTCCTATAGGAATAGAACGTACTCGCAAAGTAAGATGAGATGACATCAAAATTTACGTAACACGCACAAAAGGAACTAAAGAGCTTTCCTGCACTCGGTTATACACTCCTGGAAATGGAAATAAGAACACATTGACACCAGTGTGTCAGACCCACCATACTTGCTCCGGACACTGCGAGAGGGCTGAACAAGCAATGATCACACGCACGGCACAGCGGACACACCAGGAACCGCGGTGTTGGCCGTCGAATGGCGCTAGCTGCGCAGCATTTGTGCACCGCCGCCGTCAGTGTCAGCCAGTTTGCCGTGGCATACGGGGCTCCATCGCAGTCTTTAACACTGGTAGCATGCCGCGACAGCGTGGACGTGAACCGTATGTGCAGTTGACGGACTTTGAGCGAGGGCGTATAGTGGGCATGCGGGAGGCCGGGTGGACGTACCGCCGAATTGCTCAACACGTGGAGCGTGAGATCTCCACAGTACATCGATGTTGTCGCCAGTGGTCGGCGGAAGGTGCACGTGCCCGTCGACCTGGGACCGAACCGCAGCGACGCACGGATGCACGCCAAGACCGTAGGATCCTACGCAGTGCCGTAGGGGACCGCACCGCCACTTCCCAGCAAATTAGGGACACTGTTGCTCCTGGGGTATCGGCGAGGACCATTCGCAACCGTCTCCATGAAGCTGGGCTACGGTCCCGCACACCGTTAGGCCGTCTTCCGCTCACGCCCCAACATCGTGCAGCCCGCCTCCAGTGGTGTCGCGACAGGCGTGAATGGAGGGACGAATGGAGACGTGTCGTCTTCAGCGATGAGAGTCGCTTCTGCCTTGGTGCCAATGATGGTCGTATGCGTGTTTGGCGCCGTGCAGGTGAGCGCTACAATCAGGACTGCATACGACCGAGGCACACAGGGCCAACACCCGGCCCCATGGTGTGGGGAGCGATCTCCTACACTGGCCGTACACCACTGGTGATCGTCGAGGGGACACTGAATAGTGCACGGTACATCCAAACCGTCATCGAACCCATCGTTCTACCATTCCTAGACCGGCAAGGGAACTTGCTGTTCCAACAGGACAATGCACGTCCGCATGTATCCCGTGCCACCCAACGTGCTCTAGAAGGTGTAAGTCAACTACCCTGGCCAGCAAGATCTCCGGATCTGTCCCCCATTGAGCATGTTTGGGACTGGATGAAGCGTCGTCTCACGCGGTCTGCACGTCCAGCACGAACGCTGGTCCAACTGAGGCGCCAGGTGGAAATGGCATGGCAAGCCGTTCCACAGGACTACATCCAGCATCTCTACGATCGTCTCCATGGGAGAATAGCAGCCTGCATTGCTGCGAAAGGTGGATATACACTGTACTAGTGCCGACATTGTGCATGCTCTGTTGCCTGTGTCTATGTGCCTGTGGTTCTGTCAGTGTGATCATGTGATGTATCTGACCCCAGGAATGTGTCAATAAAGTTTCCCCTTCCTGGGACAATGAATTCATGGTGTTCTTATTTCAATTTCCAGGAGTGTAATACACAAGTAAATAGCTTTTCTGAGAAGCATATCCTCCGTTTTCCTGTCTTGTATCGAAGCACTTGTTTCAGTATGATATGAGGAAATAAGCATTTTAGGGTTTCGAAGCGTAATAAGACAGCAATTTCTAATTGCAGTCCCGATAGGAAACATTAAAGAACCCATAAGCCTCTTTATAACTATTGCTCACAAATTCTTAATTGTTGTTTTTGGGAACGTCGACTGTTTGTTGTGAATGAACTTTGTGCTTCCTTACTCATTATAATATGGGGTCATTCAAGGATGGAAAATATTGCCCCCCCGCCCCTCCGCCCCGCGCCCCCCCACCCCTTCCCACGTTACTGCAGCGATCATCTCTGCGCATGTGACCTGTCCGCCTTGACTGACATTTGTCACAATACGCATGAGGCAACACAGTTGTCATATCATTCAGACAGCGTTCAATTCGTCTACAGGACATGGACTCCAAATAAAATTAAAGTTCGTTTCCAAATTATATTCATCCCAATATGGAGTATTACTCACACCAGTCGAGTGTTCCGGCAATTAGGCGTAGATAATACCCATACGAATAATCCGATTGGCTAAAGGGCCCATTAGTGTGAAACTGTTGGGAATTTATTAGGATCGAACGCAGGAACTGAGGCACACTGTGTAAGTAGGCTGTTTAGGTTTTTATATTGATAACGCCACGTTGCGCTCTGTATGAAAATCACTGGCTGTGCTGTGTGCAGTCTGTGGCTGGTTTGCATTGTTGTTCGCTATTGTAGTGTTGGACTGTTGGCTGTTAACAGCGCGTAGCGTTGCGCAGTTGGAGGTGAGCCGCCAGCAGTGGTGGACGTGGGGAGAGAAATGGCGGAGTTTTGAAATTTGTAAGACAGGATGTCCTGAACTACTATATATATTATGACTTTTGAACACTATTAAGGTAAATACATTGTTTGTTCTCCATCAAAATCTTTTGCTAACTATGCCTATCAGTACTTAGTGCCATCAGTAGTTTGAATCTTTTATTTAGCTGGCAGTAGTGGCGCTCACTGTACTGCAGTAGTTCGAGTAACGAAGATTTTTGTGGGGTAAGTGATTTGTGAAAGGTATAGGTTAATGTTAGTCAGGGCCATTCTTTTGTAGGGATTTTTGAAAGTCAGATTGCGTTGCGCTAAAAATATTGTGTGTCAGTTAAAGCACGGTCATGTATAATTTTTCCAAGGGGACGTTACATATATCGACCCTTACCCAAGGATACCTGACTGGAATCTTCTGATTTTTTCTTGTAGTTTGTGTAATTAGTGTAGCTTTTGTTTATTGCTAGCGCATAATTGTAGGGAGAATCTCCTTTGTAGTTGCAGTCTTTCATTGTTGTACAGTAAAACAGTAGTGGCATGCAAGTAGATTTGCACCATGTATTTCGCAGCTGCAGTAGCAATTAACGAGATATTATTTTCAATGCTAATTTAATGTGTTTTCTTATTTTGCTCTTCAAATTGTGATTTCCTGTGTTAGCGTGTGAAATATTGTGACAATAATGGCGTGTGAAAAACGTAACACTAGGCTCCAAAGTGAACTGAGAAATAATAGTAACGACGAGCGTAGCTTATCAGAACCACTGTGTAATGAATTAACAGACATTCAAAGTGGTAATTTGGTAATTGTGCATACGGAAATGGAGAGGGCGCCAAATAATGGCGTAGAAAGTGAAACAATTAGTGAACAGGGAAGCATTATCGATCGATCGGTCGGCAACAGTTCGCCTCAGGAATCCGAAATGACAGGACACAATCTTGCAAATACTGTAGATTCAGGTTTTGCGTCCTCATCGTTTTCTCAGGTACATCAAGACACAATTTCTGCTCGTCAAAGTGTGAATGTTGTCGGTGCAAATGCACTGCCGAAAAGCATAGAGGAACAGATTCCAGACACTAATACATTATTATTGCAATTAATGCAACAAATGAAACAAAATCAGAGACAAACACAGCAACAAATGGAACAAAATCAGAAACAAATTAAAGAAACACTTCAACAAACACGTGAAGATTTAACTACTGAGTTACATAAAATCGAATCGAAATGTCAAAAAGTCTGTAATGATGTAAAAACACAAATTTGTGAGCATTTCCAACCTATTTTTTCGCGGCATGAAAATACATTACAGAATCACGAAGCAGCCATAAAGGAACTGCAAACTAATGTTCATGAAAATCATGAGACCTTGCAAGCTAGGATTGACTCAGTTGCATCTACCGATTCGGTTACGCAACTTGCAAAAACTCAGGAAAACTTAAAGGACACATTAGATACGATTTCAACACAAATGAACACTCTGAAACTTGGTTCAGAAAAACACACTGAGGAAACAAGTTCAAAATCGGAGAAAGTAGCTGAACTTTCGGATCAGTTCACTAACTTATCTACAAAGGTGAATGATGATCTGAATGACACAAGGCCTGTAGCCTTCACTGACACAGAAGAGTACGAACAAATTAGGAAATTCAAACAAAATCAGCATCAAATTAACACGCAACACCAAAGAGAAATCCGGGAACTACAAAATCAGTTGACACAGGTAATACAAGAATTACATATTTCAGAGGACACTCGCAATCCAATACAGGAAGAGGGACATAGAAATACGGAACAGCCACAAAGTAATAACACAGGGCACTTCGGAAATTATGAAAGAAATTGGCAAGATAAACCGAATTGAGAGGTGGAACCGTCGAAACGACGTAACAATGACCGATATGCGACTCGCCGACACGACGATTTTGACTATAAGCTGTTTATTACTACACGTAAATTCAAAACATTCAAGAATTCTGGCAATGACATTCATCTACAAGCGTGGCTTCATCAATTCTCTCATTGTTTTCCTCCCAACTGGTTATTAGAGCACAGATTAGAATTTATGTATGGCTATTTAGAGAATGAACCAGCTGTAAGAATATGATAGGTCATTCACGATTGCCACAGTGAAGGAGAATTTTATCATGCCTTCCTCTCAGCATATTGGTCTCAAGCTACACAAGACCGAGTAAAACATAGCATCATTAATGATAAAACATTTAGAACAATCTGAATTTTCCAGTCTTGTGAAATATTTTGAAGACATGTTGCACAAGAATCAGTACCTACCAAACCCATACAGCCCCTCAAAACTCATCCGCATTTGCTTAATCAAATTGCCTGAACATTTATGACACATTATTTTGGCAGGATGTTGCAAAGACAACATTAAGGCTTTTCAGGGACTCTTACAAGAATTAGAAATTGACACTGACAATCACGGAACTCGCAAACAGAAACACAACAATTACAGGTCACATCCGTCACAATTCCGTGGTGACAGAAATAATAACTGGACACGACAAGGCTATTCTTACGACGTAAATCATGACCAAAACAGACACCATCCATATGACAACCGTTGGCAGAGTAGTAATAATTACAGGGAAAGATCACCTCTCCGTGGTAATGACTATCACAGAGACAATCAGAGGAACAGACAATATGGGAACCAAAATAATTGTTATCAAGGGAGAGAGAATAACTTCAGACGCAACGGTCCAGCACGCAGTACGATTCAGGGAGAAATTCTCCACCACGTGACTGACAAGAAAGAAACTATGGAATCTACCGAAATGACGACAGACGATATGATCGTAACGACAGACCTGAATTGCATCAGAACTGGCGGGATTCAAACAGGGCAGGGCCCTCTCAACAAGGTGAATTTGTAGAAGTTAGGTCTCCAAATCCCAATAACGACGCGCGCCAACAAAGAGACAATAAGCAATGACTCATACCGCTGGCAGCCACAAAACGTACTTCTGAAATTGACGACGTAGCTGCCGTAGCTAGTAATTATGTAAAAATGTAAGATATTAGGGACATCTTACTCCAGGAACACGACGTAAAACATAACAACATTGCATATCCTGTGATTCACATTACAGTAAATGACGTAAAATTTATGGCAGTACTTGACTCTGGCAGTTCCATTTCAGTAATTAGTGAAATAGCCTTTACGTAAGATAAAATTACAAGGTGCAATCTTTGGAAAAAGTGTAGATGCTGTAACATTATGTGATTGTCTTATCATTTTAAATCATTCACTAATCGAGCAGTCGCTCGGCAACAGCTACAGTTAGCAAATAATGTTGCGAGAATGTAAAAGGTGAACGAACTGTGACGTAACTTGTTTATTGTCGAAGCGCCGTCAGAGACGCAGTGAGTTATTGACTTTGAAAACCGCGGCGCGAAAAACAGACAGAAGAAGAACACTTTTACACATTTTTTTTTTTTTTTGAGGTACGAGATATTCTCGATGAACAGTTACTCATTCTTCTCTTGTCTCTTGTGTCGGACGCGCATGTCTTGCCGCCGTATTATTATCGTTAAAAATAATATTGTTTTTGTGAAAAGTAAATGTGTAATACTAAAAGTGCCTAGCAGTAGATTTATAGTGCGACGTGTATGTGAAAACGTCGAGGGAATTGTTTTCATTAAGAGAAGTGCCAGTCCAAACGGCATCCATGTTAAATCCTTCATTGCAGTGTAAGTTCGTCTATTAATTGCCATAAATTCAGAGTTTCATGGAACTGGTGTATGGACTATTTATTTAATATAGAATCTATGTCTCACTCCTTCATGAAGTTATTTAATTTTCTTTATGTTTCTGCCAAATAGAGAGTTCACAGTCACGAATTCTTTCGTCGAGTTCGGACGGAAGTTGCATGCGGCGAAATACTTTCTCCGCGCCATATTCTACTGGTAAATGCATGATAAACTACGGTCCCTTAGGAAATTCATGTTGAGCTATCCAAAATAATTATATTTTGAATAGGCATTTACTCTCCTATGCAATGCAACTTCCGACTGATCAGACGACGAACGGGGACATTTATAACTGTATGTTTATGTATACACATTACGTAAACATATCGTTATAATGCCTGCCAACAAACCAACTTAGAATTCTTTTGTCAAAGCAACAGCTTCTCTATGAACTTTCTTATTGTTCCATTATTGTCAACGGAAATTATATTGGGAGTAGACTTTTTGAATGAACTTTCACGATGCTGAAATAACTTTAGAGAGAGAAGGTAAGTCAATAGCTTTGAAATTTGAAGATTGGCTCTCAAACCATGATGAAGAAATTAATAAGCTTTACCTTTTGTTAGGGAACACTTCGGATTTTCGACCGAACTTGTCACTAACAATACTCTGCAGGTACTGACAGGGATGATATCGATGGCGTATTTGATACTAATTAGTTAATTCAGAATAAAATTCAAACAATTGAGAATTGTAATGACACTGATAGGCAAGACCTTTTTAAGATTTTACAAGCACATTCCACAGTTTTTACTCACAAAACAGGAACAATCAAGGGATTTCAGTACCAATTTCGTGTTCGTGAGCATACTAAATTTTGTGTTAGACCATACATAATTGCGGCACATTATAGGGACCGTATTAGAACAGAAATACAATCTATGCTTGACGAGGGAATTATTGAGCCTGCAGTAAGCTCATACAACAATCCATCACATGTTGTTGAGAAGAAAAATGGATCGATCAGGCTTGTCTTAGATTCGAGACAAAACAATACTATCATCATTCCTGAAACAGACAGACCGCAAACGTTGGAAGAACTTCTTCAAAATTTTAATGGTGTAAAAGTGTTGTCTTCCATTGATCTCAGATCCAGTTTTTATCAGATCGAACTTGATCCAGAATGTATAAAATACACAGCTTTCCTTTGTTTCGGTGTTTGTTATCAGTTTTGGAAACTTCCTTTTGGTGTGAACATTTCTTCGGCAGCATTCATTCGCGGGTTACATTCCATATTACCTGAGTTCTTAAAACGTCACATCACCTTTTATGTGGATGATATTCTTATAGCAGAAGCCTCACGGGAACAACATAATCGCATCCTTAACAGTTTGTTACGTATTTTTGCACAATCTGGAATTACAGTTAACTTGGAAAAGTCTGAATTCGGTAGGTCAAAGGTGTAGTTTTTGGGACATGTTATTTCTTCTGAAGGCATTCAGCCGGATCCTGAAAAGTTAGAAGCAATCAGAGCCATTCCAGTTCCATCCACAAAAAACAAGTCCGCAGTTTTCTAGGTCTCGTTAATTTTTACCGTCGTTTTCTGAATATGCAAATTCTAGTTACACCAAAACTTTGATCTCTCACTGGAAAACATACTATTTGGAACTGGGCCGAACAGGCACAGTTGGAATTCAATTCTTTGAAAGAAACGCTACTTAACGCGCCAATACTAGCTCATCCAGATCTGTCACAAGATTTCTGCCTTAGCACGGATTATTCTAAAGTTGGTCTTGGTGCCCATTTATTTCAAGAAGCCATAGAAAATGAAACTACTGTTCAGAAAACCATTGTTTTTGCAAAAAAAATATTCCGTTACTGAATTAGAAGGTTTAGTTATCAAATGGCTCTGAGCACTATGGGACTCAACTTCTGAGGTCATGAGTCCTTGCTATCGTTTGGACATTTAACAAGTTCCATTTCTTTCTTTCTGGTAAGCACGTAAAAGTACACAGTGATCATCATGCATTACAATTTCTTATGTCTTCAAAATGAAATAATGACATGTTGAAGCGTTCGGCATTGTTACTGCAAGAATTCCACTTCACAATAGTCTACATTCCCGGCAAGGAGAACATTGTTGCGGACGCACTGTCACGCGCACTGGCTGGGCTTGAGATAAGTAACACAGAAGGCAACCTCGAGAAAAATTTCAGTATTCTTTACATTCAGAAAGTCGTCTTTGAAAACTTCATCACCACATTTTTAAAGGACATTGCTCATGGACAAGATAAAGATCCGATTAGGCAAGACGTCAAAAGTAAATGGCACGAAAAGACGCACACTCACATTCGGCATTATTATCAGGTTAGAAAAAAACATACTCTTCAAACGCTGCACTTTTGAAGACAAGCTATGGGTACTTCGCATTCCAGATGATTTTGTTAATAAGCTCATTTGGTATATTCATTTCAGCTACGCTCATTTTGGTTCACGAAAATGTTATCATATTCTTCGAACGACTTGCTATTTTAACAATATGGAAAAGAGAATTCGAAGAGTCTTGTCTATTTGCAAACTTTTTCAAAGGGCGAAACCATCTACGGTCTCACATCGTGCTCCATTGTTTCCTATCATTCCTTCTAAATTAAAAGAATTTGCTGCTGTTGATCTCTTGGGACCCCTTGTCAGAACATCGAATGGATTTTCGTACGTTCTGGTCGCTGTTGAACTTACTTCAAAATTTGTTTCTTTCACTCCGTTATGTAAAGCCACTGGACAGTCTGTATCCAACGCCTTTCTTAAAAATTTCTGACGTGAAGTTGGACATGTTAGTAAAGTCATTTCTGATAACGGACCGCAATTCAGATCTGCTTTTGGTCACGCATGCTTTGGAACCATAAAATCAAACCTGTTTTTATTTCATTGTACTCACCACATTGTAACCCGTCTGAACGGATTATGAAAGACATCAATAAGTTTTGCAGACCTTATTGTTACAGAAAGCGTCAGCATTGGGACAGATATTTAACTTATTTCAAAACGTGCTGAATGAAATGCCTCATGACTCCCCTGCTTTACCACCTACTCTTGTACTGAAGAATGAAGAACCACCGAACGGAATCAGAGAGCTTGTACCTTTCCCGAATACATGTCAACTTCGACACAAAGACATAATTGATTTGGATATTAAAAATATAAATTCAGCAGCAAACAAAAGGAGAAAACTACACCGTAAAGCAAATGCAAAGAAATTATATATTGGTCAGAAAGTTCTCATTAAAGGTCATTCATTGTCACGTAAGAAGAAACACTTGAGTTACAAATTCTTTCTAGTTTACAATGGACCTTACAGAATCCGACGTATACCACATGATAATTGCATTGAAGGTGAAACTCTTCGTACTAGGAGCAGTAAAGATTTACACCACATTTCAGATGTAAAACCGTTTATTGAAAGATAATCTGTTTTTTAACTTAGTCTTTGCCATAAAACTTTTCACTTCACGCTACTAGTACAATTTGTCACACTTAGAAACTGTTAACATGCAACTATGTTTTAAAATAAACTATCCAGTCTATAACCTAGGGAACACAGTAATTACGAATGCATTGTTCTAGTGAACAGACGTCACAGTGTTATTGTGTGTGTACATTCTTGCTTGTTAATTGCACGATTACGTAACGACTATAAGGCTTACATACTTAGAACATATACAGGTATTGCTAATGAGATTTTAATGCAACCTTTATTTTTACTTGAAAATACATTCTGGATTTAAAGTACTTTCTGTGAGATACCAGATGACACAGTGGTTAGTTTATGTGACAGCTACACGAATTTATCACGACGCTACTAATTAGGGACAATTTACGTTGCGGCTTTTGCACTGTATCTGTTTTATATCTGCACAGTTTTTCTGAATTCTTCTGGAAAGTAAAATATGTTTTAGTAGTAACTTTTGTGGTATAGCTACAATGAGACAGCGTTTTCCATAGCGCAACAGTACATTACAGTATAGTACTTTCTTGATATGGTACTGTACGTAATAAGTACGATATCTGTACGCATAGCATTTCGCTTTTGTTTATTACGAGGTAAGTACATTAACTTCCACAGAACTTTGCTTACGGACGACGATAATTACGACACTTGGCACATTTTTTTATCCTTAAGTAATGACGGAGATTACCTTACAACAAGACGCACAGTTTAGCGCTACAACACGTATTTCTGTGATTAAATTTGTACTTAAAACATTTATTTTTAAAGATTTTTGAATTACAATGATACAAAGGTTTTCCGTGATACATTTCATTTCATTGCTGTAATCTGCAACACCTGAGGATATAATTACATTAATCCTCAGGGGGTACACGCTTACTTTGTGTACCACGTGTTTGACAAGCACAAGGAGCCCTAGCTAATATGGTATTTGCTTATACAACTTTACACATCGGTACCATATTTCTCTAACACATAGATTACACAGCTATCTGATCATTTAACTGAGAGAGACAAACATTTTTTTTTACTACATCAGTGACAGATGTTTGCTGAATTACACAGTTGGATAACTTAACACTTATTAAATTGTATTTCGTCTGTACTGTGTGAACTGTTCATATTTTTTCAGAACCATTGTGACACTATAAGAGCTTTGAGTGATGTATTTGGTATGGGATCATGATTTTTAAAGAACGATTGAGGTAGATGACACCATTGAAATGAGCAGAGAATTTTTTTAGGTTTTGAGTTATTGCAGAAATCTACGACGTTTTTGAGATTTGGCTGACTTTTTATGATGTTATTATTATGATGACAATGTGTATTATGCTGTTGAGGTATGTTTATGATCAATAAGCTGATGCTATATGAGGAATTTGATTATGCTATGTATTTATTATGATGAAATATTGATGTGTCGCCACAATATTGACGTGTCGACGAATATGTATGTCTGTAATAAGGTAAGGAGTAATGAATAGTGGTTAGGGACTCTGATATGTGAAAAAGGATTCTTGAAACCAAGAATCGTACTTTAAGAGTTATGAAATGTGTGTACATGCGTCAATGTATCACAATGCCGCCGAAAATTTTTTTGGATACTGTTATATTTATAGGATTTTGATTCTACAGATTTGTAACGCAAATATTTCGACCTATGAAATTTTATTTGTCTGTCACTGTAGCGGAAACTAATGTCATAAATATTTCGGTAAGGAAGATAGGTCACCTTGACGTAATGCACTGTAAGCACCCAGCTGTGCGACAGTCGCCTGGAAAAAAGCCATTAGTGTGTGCCTTTCAGAGGCATAGGTGGAGAAAACAGAGGCCATTAACCTCACTATTGACATTCCTTTGTAGAAAGCACCGCAAATATGACACGCTCAAGCTTGAAAACATTATTACACTGTAGAGTTCTTAATTTATGATATTTACTGAAATGAAGTGATGAGAAACATTTCACATCTATTGTCGTGCTAGTTGAAAGATTGTTTACTGCATTATGAAATGCCATGTGGCTAGTGAATGACGTTTCATGCCTTGCTTTGCCTATTTTGTTTAATATCTAGTTTCTAGCTGCACTGCAGCATTGGTTATAATAAAATTTTATAGATGTACTAATATCAATATTTTCTGTCTACAGATCCAGTAAATAATAAATTTGTGATATACTTCCAAAAAAATGAGGGAGCACAAAAAGACATTTCCCTTCACAGGAACTGCATACATAATTTTCTTTTCAAGTACTTGGTAATTTTTTGTAGAATAAGTTTTTGTGGTGCACCACTTTAATTACATTGACATTAAGATGTGAATATACATTTCCCTTATCTGCATTGTTGTCTTTAGTGTACTATTTTTTCTGCTTGAGCTTTGTCATGTTTAGATATACGGTATAGCATTTGCTGCTGCTGTTTGCCAGGCATAGTGCTACTAAATTTTACTTTTTATTACTCTGTTAAGTCAGTTTTGCTACTGATTTATTTTTCTTGTTGCTGCACATTGGCTCATATTAGTTGTAATGTTCCATTTGCTCTGCTAATTTAGATTTACTGCTGCTTGCTTTGCCAATTTCCATTTTTTTGTGATTGCTGCTTGTGTTAATTGTTTTATAGTGCTGCATTTCTCGTCCCTTAGTATATATATATATCTGAGCTCAGTAGAATTAAGTTAGCTTAAAAGGGGGTAGACTATATAAGAAACTGACTATGGAGAATAGGGAAAGAATGCATTGAGAAGTTATATGAAAAATATTTGGGCCAAAATGAGTATCGTACAATGAGAAATAATTATTTTTAAAGAAATATGAATAGAATACAGAAAGGAGGTATAGATAGGACTTTTTGGGAGTAATGATGAATGAAGGGAGATCTCCAAGAAGTAAAGGAAGTTTTGTTTGCAAAATACTGCAGTAAAACAAACCCTGTCCTTTCCTTTTGTATTATTCCACTATGTGTTTGTGTACCCTTGTGTATTTGGTATTTGTGTACTTCATGTCTTTATGTGTTTAGTTAATAAGATTTATGTTGTAGAATTTTTATAGTACTAAGCTACATTCACTATGATGAGGAATACTGTTATCCTCAAATATAATTTGCATTTATAATATGTTATTTTCTTTGTAAAGATGTTTAGACATTATTTATTCTGTTCTGTTTTAATGCTCAGTTGTGAAATTAATGTTTCGAAAACTATTCTCATTATTTTATATATTTACTTGTGTCATAATTGCTGTGACACTGATGTATATGTCTATTTATATTCTTTTGTAAAGCCTGTATTACTACAAATGGTATCGGTATTATTATGTTCTTTAATGATGTATTTTGTACCTTTGTAATTGTATTCTTATGTTGTAAATTTATAATTGTATAGACACCAGTTCTTCAAACTAAGTTACATTTAACTGCGCACATTTCTGTTGGTCATAGTGATGCACAATATGTGAGAAGTTGGGACTGTTAGTGTTTGCACGTGTGTTAATAATTCAGCAAGGGACTGAATAACAGCATTGCTGGTTCTAAGGACATTTAAAAAAGAATTTTTTGTGAGTGCACAAGTGGTGGTTCATGGAGTTGCTATATTGTCTGCAAGACTCTTCGATGGTGATTGTGACCCTGTGTAACGCCGGAAATGCATATCTTCCTATTTCCATCTATTGTACTATAATTTTTTCCTATTTTTGTTACCTGAATATATGACATTTCTGTGTCTTTACATATTGTAATTCTTTTACTATTTGTATATATATATATTTATGCATTTATGTCGATGTATAATTGGTTTGTTTCGTAAATATTATTTGTATTTTTACGCTGGGTCTTGCCTAGGGAAAACTGCTATCGAACGATTACATCGATAGGTCGTGTGAAGAATCAAAGTGTGTAGGATCTTTGGTAGTGTTAACTCTGCCGCGTGGAGCGCGGGCAGAGAGAGTCTGGCTGGAGTGGCGAGTGGAGCAGGTTTGTTGTGTGAGGCTCCCGCGAGTTGCCACGCTTTCGGGGTTTGGCAGCATGTAATTGCGCTCGACTTCCGATGATAGTTTCTGACATGGAGTCGCGGACGGGAGGCGTTGGCTGGCGCACATCAAGAGCCCGTTTCGTCTGGTGACCGTGTCGAGAGGAGGGCGCGCCAGCATCCGGCTTCTGCAACAGCGACGGCCGACAATGAGTGACTGTCGCCACCTCCTTGATCGACGGCTTCAAACCTTCAATCAACCAACAAGGAAGACTGGAAGCACGTAAAGTTTTAGAACTGTATGGCAGACCTCAGCTTTTCATACTTTTAAAATTGTTGCATCACAAAATTACAGCAACTTAGCATGAACGTTTGTTGCTCATTGTCCCAATTGCATTGCCAAGCAGGATCCCTTCCTTTTCCGGAATGAACCCGAGTGTCGTTGAAATTCAAACGCCAGCATCATTAGATTTCACTGCTTTAATTTCAAAGTTCAGTTAAAGTATTCATAGCTGGCTACAATATTCAGATTACACAAGCACAAATTAAGAGTGCGAGTTTTGTTACCGTATTTTAGCTTACCTGTGACTGCAGCTCAGCTTGGTACGTACTAAATTTTACTATTGTTAATTGTCCAGAATTATTTAATTCAAGTTCAGAGTTAAATCTCTTATTTCTAAATTGCGTAGATTCAAGTAGCTTTTGAAATGATTGTTGAGGTAGTCCAAGACTAACCGTATTTTACTGAATTTCGTTGTCCTTCAGAAAGAAAGCTCACTATTAACTTCAGTCACTAAATTAACTTTCGATTTTCCGGTTTTATTAATTCTTTTGCTAAATTAAGTCAGAGTGTAGCGAAATTTATTACTTCTGACAAACTTTCAGTTTTCACACTACACTTGTCAACCTTCAGTTGCCACGCTTCTAGAGCTAATTATATGTGTAATAATCTTTCTTTTTCAGTTACTATAGTAATTGTCCTTAGGACTGGCGACCGTAATTTCCCCCAAATCTCAAATATCTAATTACCGCTAGTTGATTGTTAACGTAACGGCCGCACATTTACTTTCTTTATTAACTTCACCCCTATTTCAAAATTAATTTCCACCAGTTTCATTAGCATTTTTCCTTTCATTTAGATGTAAACCTTTCCTCCCTCTTTACCGACAGATTAACCTCGGTGACGATTGCTTTTCTCAAATTTCCATTAGGTACACGCGGTTTAATTTTTCACTGTCATTAAGGTCGATAAGTCAGGGGGAGGTTACACCTGCACAGTTGCAACAGATGGCTGCTGGCCATCTCTAAAAGGACTACAGTGGGTCTGCATCTTTGATGGCCCACCAATACCTTAATCTCTACCAGGACTACAGAGGGTCTGCTCTGTGATGACCTACCTACCAATATTCTTCAAAGCTTCGACTGACTCTTCTGTGGGTTTGCTCTGTTGTGGCCCATTACCTGTCTGCATGTCAAGAGTCAGCACTGTCTTTCCGTTGGAAGGACAACACTAATTCTTCAAGACTGCATGGAAATCCACTACTTCCATGTGCATTTTCTTTTAGTGCTCAGACTTTGAGAAAAACACTGTAATTTTACTGTGATGAACGATCAGGACTATCTTTATGGACTGTGAGAAAATTTTTGCTTTTGACCAACTTGTATCAATAAGTGTGTGCATTTGATTTCTTTGTTATTGTAATTATGAAAATTTTTTTCAAATCCGTATTGGCCACTGCACAAAAAAATTTGTAAATTTTTTTGTGGGGAGCATGGGGGCTATGTAAGTAGGCTGTTTAGGTTTTTATATTGGTAACGCCACGTATCGCTCTGTATGAAAATCACTGGATGCGCTGTGTGCAGTCTGTGGCTGGTTTGCATTGTTGTTCGCTATTGTACTGTTGGGCTGTTAGCTGTTAACAGCGCGTAGCGTTGCACAGTTGGAGGTGAGCCGCCAGCAGTGGTGGATGTGGGGAGAGAAATGGCGGAGTTTTGAAATTTGTAAGACTGGATGTCCTGAACTACTATATATATTATGACTTTTGAACACTATTAAGGTAAATACATTGTTTGTTCTCTATCAAATTCTCTCATTTGCTAACTATGCCTATCAGTAGTTAGTGCCTTCAGTAGTTTGAATATTTTACTTAGCTGTCAGTAGTGGCGCTCGCTGTATTGCAGTAGTTCGAGTAACGAAGATTTTTTGTGAGGTAAGTGATTTGTGAAAGGTATAGGTTATTGTTAGTCAGGGCCATTCTTTTGTAGGGATTTTTGAAAGTCAGATTGCGTTGCGCTAAAAATATTGTGTGTCAGTTGAAGCACAGTCATATTAATTCTCACCTTTGAGCCGCTTTCCACGCTTCTTGGCAAAGCATCAGAAGCAGTTACATTGTAACCATCATTGTGCGACTACGAACACTTTCGCTAATATACCACCTCACTTTTCCGTCAGGAATAAGCACAGAATGGAAAAAAAACCTCTTAACGTTTGAAGGGAAACACCCGTCAATCTGATCAGTCCAACATGCGAGACACCTATCTCATTAGTATTAAGGAGTCACAGAATTAATTCTTATGGTGTTATATTGATTCTGCAGATAACTACATAGGCAAATTACCGTCTGCTACGCAACTGAGATGACAGTCATTACACAGATTTCTATATGTTACAGTTAGTTGTTGTCAAATGTACCGCCCATTAGTTTTTTGAATCAATAGAAGCTTCTCTTCGAGTCACATGTATTTGACATGTTTTAGCCGCACCGCAAGACAATGACTGGCGGAAAGATGCTGTTAGAGTTCCATTACATGTATTGTCCGAAAATAGTTATATATAAAATGTAAAATGTAAATGAACAACTGGCTTTTGAAAAGTGTGTCACAGGATATCAAATAACAACTGAAGAAACATTACCTCCACCCACGTTGGGCCTGATTTCAGTTACGACAAACGAAGAGACACAGCTCCACGCAAACAGAACGCACCGCTGGCAATTGGTTTCTGGCCACCGCTTCCTCTCAAATACTCCCATAGAGACTACATTAGAGAACAGTGTAGCAAACATCTCCATGCTAAGACAATTTATCTTTAAGTCAGCAAACATACTTGAAATGGGTTGCAACATGTTAAATTAAATATAAATAAATTATTATAACAGGTAATTTCTACCTGTACTATAGCAATGAAAGAATGTTCACATAATCGAGGTATCTTAGTAACTTTCTGACTATAGCCATACATTCAGATCCCACTACATACGTTTATTTAAAGCCACATGTTTTTCCTCTTCCTCTTTTTAAATTGAAAACGACCACAACGATAGCAACTGAACAAATCCTATGTAACCCTTCTGGTACCAATCGTCAGCTGGCTGATGGAGTTCACCATACTATAAAACTGTTTATCACTCATAAGGGCATTTCTATCGCTCGTTTTCACTGAATTTTAAATGGTGGAGGTGGGCGAATGGATGCATTGGATGTTCATCATAATGAAGCAACTTATGTATTTATCTTCAAAATAGCAGCAGAATAACCACCCAAAAAAGCTGACTACAAGAAGTTGATAAGGTATGTATGACACTACATCCAGTTTCATGTTTTGAGAAACATGTACGGTTGTTGTTGAGGTTGCACGGGGAGGGAGTGTGTGCGGATTATGGTTTTGATACACTGTAACAACTGAACAACTGTTATCGCTTCCAAAACGAGGAGATAGTCTACTGCAAAAGAAGAAGAAAGGAAAAGGAAAGACAAACGCTGCCAGAAAGACGCGGGTATATGGCATCTCACTGAGATTAACTGCCATATTATGGATCTGTATTATGTATGGGGTATCAGGGTGTGGGTGCTGAGCAACTGTTTCACACGAGCAGGAAGTAATTTTTAGCTACTATCCGACGTAGTGGTACTTCAGCGTCATGAATCAGTATCGTATAGATAATCTATGCAAGTACTAGAACTGTGTGCCTATCTGTGCCGTCATATTATACCCTGGTCATTTTTATCTGAGTATTGTGGCAGGATAGAGACGTCTTTCATAAATGATGCCAGCAGGGACTCAGTTAATAACGCCGAACACCGACTCTGAAGCACTGCATTAAAAATTAGCACAACTCTCAACATGAACGTATTGTTATCACGGTTCCCCTCTGTCTTAAGCGTAATGCAAGCTGAAAAGCTCTTCAATACGCTTGCTCTTCGCTGTTACTGGCAAAACATCAGCAGTGGTTATACTGTAATCATTATGAATAGACACTTGTTATTCTTTCAGTATTTGTAGCCTTACAGACAGTATTGCATAAGGATGACTTCTTACAGACATTGCTATCTGCATTTTCCATTCCTTATTCCTTCTTGATGACAACTGCTTCTTCTTTCACGTTATCAGCAGCTCTAATCGAACTAACGCTGTGCATATTCGCTGGTGTCAAATTTTACAGCTTTTTTTTTCAGCACACTTTTCAGCTAATTTTCCGTTTGGAACGTAGAGTTATTTGTAGCCTACGGAAACTCTCCTTGGATGTTCACGTTTTGCAATGAAAGCTGAGCTGTCGTTTCATTCGTGTTCTTCTGTTTCGGTGACGGAGAGAATCACTTATGAGACATATTTTCAAAGTCGGTAACTATAAAAAGAGGTGTTACTTTGTCATAATGTATGCACTGTAATTACTCGAGACGCTCCAGACATGTGGATCGCTTTTGGAGACAGCTTTTCAGTTTTGAATGTGCGTAGTTCAGAAAAACTGAAATACAGTCGGAGCCTCTGAGTATTATTAGTAACTACGATTTAGTTCAGAAACGCGAATAAATTACGTTGACTCATACTGTTGGTATTCAGGCGTCATTCACACTGTCTTTCAGCACGAGAGGTACTCACTTCTGCCCCTGGTTTCACTTCGTCTCTTGAAACGAATTATTCCTGCTCGCAGTGTAACTGAAATTTGGCAACAACGCAGAATGTGTATGGCAGCGGTATGACTGCCAAGTTACTTCCTGGATGACATATAAATTTGCCAATAAATTCTCTTTGTATTACTCTATCAGTTTCATTGAATAATCTGAGTTATCTTCTTTAAAGGTGTGACATCGGCGTATCACTTTTCACTTTTGATTCCATGAAAACACGGAAACTGTAACTAATCTTGTCATTTACGTTTTATTTTATCGAGTTCTAGCCACCACTGGGACGATGAGGTAGAGACACTCATAGCAGCGCTTCAGTGGCACTGTGGTAACGTGTTGGCTTCTGAAGCGACGGCTGCCTTAGGTCGTGGTTCCAGTCTCTCTGAAAGCAAGATTCTTTAGCCGTTTCGTCATAGAGCTACAGCCAGTCGGATACAAAATCAATACATGAATTATTGCTATGAAAAGCCAAATTTGCATACTGTTTCAGTTTCCAGTAGGACAGCTAATTAACACAGACCGTTGCGAATTCGAGAATGAGTAGCATGTTATTCAATCGTGCTGTTAAATGTAGCTCGTGATACAGTACCTTATCATCATTTCCTTTGGGCCTTTGTCCCACGTGAATGCGGAATCGGCCGTGTTACTATATATTTGACGATGCGATGTTAGTGGCAGAGGGTGGCTGAATACATACCTTATCATCATTTCCTTTGGGCCTTTGTCTCACGTCAATGCGGGATCGGCCGTGTTACTATATATTTCACGATGCGATGTTAGTGGCGGAGGGTGGCTGGATGCTTTTCTACCTAAGGGCGGAATGACTGCACCCCAATTGTTTGCGGGTAGGGTAAGCCGTGAAATAGTGCGAACGTTTTCAAATGTCTGCGAGTTGTATAACTGAGGTGGGACAAGCCCGATATTCACGTAATGGGATGTGGGAAACTGCCTAAAAACAACATCCAGGCTCGCTGGCAAACTGGCCCTCGTTAATCCGCCGGGCGAATTCGATCCGTGGCCGGAGCGCCTGAGCGAGTTCAGGAAGCAGTGTATTAGCGCCATCGGCTGATCTATTTGATTGAAAAATGAAATGTTCAAATGTGTGTGAAATCTTATGGGACTTAACTGTTAAGGTCATCAGTCCCTAAGCTTACACACTACTTAACCTGAATTATTATAAGGACAAACACACACACCCATGCCCGAAGGAGGACTCGAACCTCCGCCGGGACCTATTTTATTAAAATAGACTTTCGTCTTATGGTTACCATGGGTAGCTGAATTACAGTCCTAAGTTGTTGGCAACAGACACCAGCTGCAATAAACACTGTCCTGGGAAGGGTTTGGTAGTGCACAACATCCCTATTGAATCACGAGCTGCAAAATAATATGTGCACGCTGCCCGGTGCTCGAGGAGATGTCTTTTGTTACATCTCAGCCATCAGTTTCCTGTTGAGAAGTAAGCATAAAGACGCCATAACTAGTCATCAGTAACAACACTGCGCAGGAACTCTCAATGAGCGGAACGATGACTTTCAATCTGAAATGCAGTAATAGTCACGCTTTTGATTTTTGTTGCCTTTAGTTAGAGCCTGCTGTACTCCTACATCCGACTTCTGACATTTGTCTGTTGAATTCAACTGGCGTACTACGGTCAAATGGTCGCGGTTCATTAGACCTGTTAGTTATCGAGTCTCCCCCAATGGAGAAAACGAGTCACGACAGAATGAACGACGTTTTTTAAAACAGTAAACTCCTTTGCTGACGTGTTTTGGCCAAAAGCACTCGCTCCACACACAGTCCATGTGTTCCGAGCTGCCTTGCTGCCTTCACATCTCTTAATCCCAGAGGAAACGATATGTTGGAAATTTTTGACTTTTTTCCACTTGGTACCTTACAACTCTTAAACAACGTTCATAAGTTTCGAGCATAAAAATCCAATATGTAATTGCAAGATGAAATAACTTCAAATTAGAAGATGACAGTTGATAAACGCAATTATAGCGCCACGTTCATTTGGTCGTACGATACCTTCCGAAGTTGGCGATTGGTCTGCGGCCGGTAGCCGCCTGCAGTTGCCCGCTGTAAGGCGAGGAAACCCCGAGCGTGAACTTGCGTCTTGACACTGCCGCGACCTGTGAGGAGGAATGATTGTGGAGATGTTTGGTGTTGCAGGTCGATTAGAAATTAAAGGGAAGTATTTTTGAGCTCCATCAGATTGACTACTTTTGCGATTAAAAAAAAAAGGAATGTAGTGGATGCAATCTCGCGACTCCGTGGCTATATTGCGCGACGTTTATCACCAGATCACGAGGAGCCTACTCTTGCATGCTCTCGAGGAAATAATAACAGCCCCTCGAGACACTTCCGCATTCTAGAGCTTTGCCATACCGTGCACATCGCCGGAATTAGAATCCTGAGGGGCGATCGACTTTATGGGCTACGTTAAGTGAACGAGTCGGACAAGCTTAGTGAAAGCAATATCTTTGACAGACCCGTTCCATTGCCTGCCGGGATGGCCGAGCGGTTCTAGGCGCTACAGTCTGGGACCGCGCGACCGCTACCGTCGCAGGTTAGAATCCTGCCTCGGGCATGGAAGTGTGTGATGCCCTTAGGTTAGTCAGGTTTAAGTAGTTCTAGGTTCTAGGGGACTGATGACCTCAGAAGTTGAGTCCCATAGTGCTCAGAGCCATTTGATTTGAGTCGGACTTACCATTTGCGGTGGCCGGCTGGCGATAATTTTTTTTTT
Organism: Schistocerca cancellata; assembly: GCF_023864275.1. NCBI lineage: Eukaryota > Metazoa > Arthropoda > Insecta > Orthoptera > Acrididae > Schistocerca > Schistocerca cancellata. The sequence continues at coordinate 107,801,949 of NC_064632.1, forward strand.
TTTTTTGTTCAAGACTGTGAATATCTGTAAATAGTAGATCCTTATTTGAGTGTAGTATTGAGTAATTATTTGCTGATCGTCTTATACGCAACCCTTCCCTAATAATTAGAAGCTGCAAACAATTAAAAATCACACCCCAAACAAAATAACAATATTCTCATTTTACAAACAGAAGTTCCCTTGACAGAAAGGAAAAGCATAAACTTGGCCAAAATAATACCGCTTTCTAAAAACCAAACAGCTATGTCAGAACGGCATCAGCCTTGTTTATTGTATAGATAATGTCTGCCGCCATTAAGGGCTATGTAACATAATTTAGGAAAGACTAGGTCTTGGTCAGAGATTAGGTAACGGTGAAGAGGAATTGATGGCGCGAAATGTGAATCCCTGCCAATGCTGACATGAGTTGCTTGCTACAAAATAATAATATAAAATTAATTACGGTTATGTTAAAAACCACTCATTCTTAATTTCTGGAAGAGTACAGTTTTCCTAATACAAAGATATCTGCACGTTCAGCAGCTATAAAAATTATTACGGGTTTAGGTAGAACATCATGTACCAGGTTCTTATTGCAAACCTTCCCCTTCAGAAGCTATATTAACGAAACGAAGTGACGGTCGTCAGTAAAATTTCAGGCTAATTACAGAGATATAGTTAGGCGACGCATTAGATCGTAACGGGATAAACGGCTACGTGAGAGGAGAATTCATTGCTCATATTAAATACGCCAAAGCAAGATCCTGCTGCTTTATCCGTTAGTTCAAAAATTAACTTTTATTGCAATAATATTCAAACGAAATAAAATCCTAAATACACTATTGACCATTAAAATTGCTACACCACCAAGATGACGTGCTACAGACGCGAAATTTAGCTGACAGGAAGAAGATGCTGTGATATGCAAATGTTTAGCTTCTCAGAGCATTTTTTTGCAAAAACAGACATAATGTCTTACGGGATAACCGCAATCAGTGATTTTATAATGTTACTTAAAATCCGTCTTGATTGCAAATTTTTTGTTATTCATATGACCGGTTTCGGTTCATTCAGAACCATCTTCAGATCTGATATTTCAGTTACAGGAGTAACCCGGCCAAATCCAGCAACTTTCACATGCTACGTCACGTAGCATGTGAAAGTTGCTGGATTTGGACGGGTTACTCCTGTAACTGAAATATCAGATCTGAAGATGGTTCTGAATGAACCGAAACCGGTCATATGAATAACAAAAAATTTGCAATCAAGACGGATTTTAAGTAACATTATCTCAGAGCATTCACACAAGGTTGGCGCCGGTGGCGACACCTACAACGTGCTGACATGAGGAAAGTTTCCAACCGATTTCTCAAACGCAAACAGCAGTTGACCGGCGTTGCCTGGTGAAACGTTGTTGTGATGCGTCGTGTAAGGAGGAAAAATGTGTACTGTCACGTTTCCGACTATGATAATGGTCAGATTGTAGCTTATCGCAATAGCGGTTTATTGTCTCGCGACATTGCTCCTCGCGTTGGTCGAGATCCAATGACTGTTAGCAGAATATGGAATCGGTGGGTTCAGGAGGGTAATACGGAACGCCGTGCTGGATCCCAACGGCCTCGTATCACTAGCAGTCGAGATGACAGGCATCTTATCCGCATGGCTGTAACGGATCGTGCAGCCACGTCTCGATCCCTGAGTCAACAGGTGGGGACGTTTGCAAGACAAGAACCATCTTTTTGCGGATGATGCTGTAGTATACAGAGAAGCTGCAGCATTAGAAAATTGCAGCGAAATGCAGGAAGCTCTGCAGCGAATAGGCACTTGGTGCAGGGAGTGGCAACTGACCCTTAACATAGACAAATGTAATGTATTGCGAATACAGAAAGAAGGGTACTTTATTGTTATGACTATATGATAACGGAACAAACACTGGTAGTATCTACTTCTGTAAAATATCTGGGAGTATTTAGAAGTGGAATGATCATATAAAATTAATTGTTGGTAAGGCGGATGCGAGGTTGAGATTCATTGGGAGAATCCTTAGAGAATGTAGTGCATCAACAAAGGAAGTGGCTTACGATACACCCATTTGACCTATACTTGAGTATTGCTCATCAGTGTGGGATCCCTACCAGGTCGGGTTGACGGAGGAGATAGAGAAGATCCAGCGTCGCGTTTCGTCACAGAGATATTTGGTAATCGTGATAGCGTTACGGAGATGTTTAGAAAACTCAAGTGGCAGACTCTGCAAGAGAGATGCTCTGCATCGCGTTGTAGCTTGCTGTCCAGGTTTCGAGAGAGTGCGTTTCTGGATGAGGTATCGAATATATTGCTTCCCCACACTTATACCTCCCGAGGAGATCACGAATGTAAAATTAGAGAGATTCTAGCGCGCACGGAGGCTTTCCGGCAGTCGTTCTTCCCGCGAATCATACGCAGCTGGAGCAGGAAAGGGAGGTAATGACAGTGGCACGTAAAGTGCCTTCCGCCACACACCGTTGTGTGGCTTCCGGAGTATAAATGTAGATGTAGATGTAGACGGCTCTTGCTTTTTGCGTGCCTATTAAACTGGATCTCCCTCTCCCTCCTCGCCCCCCCCCCCTTCCTCCGTCTCTTGCAGGATCTTTTACTTCTAGTAGTGTCACTGCATGTATCCATCACGGTAATCTACAATTGCACTGGAAGAGTACGGGGTTTGGGATTTATATCGGAGGACAGACTTAATATTGATGTAGTTTAAGGTGCCAGGTACGAGGGGCGCTCAACAATTAATGCAATACATTATTTTTCTGGAACCAAGCTGGTTTTATTGAGGATTTCAACGCTCCGCATTATTCCCCATTCTTTTGGCCTACTGTTCAATGTATTCTCCATTCGATGCTGCAGCCTTAAGCCACCTCACTGCTAGCATTTGCATGCCCGCACGATATCACTCTGCTGGTCGAATCGGAGCCAACGTGTTGCTTCATCAGTATCACAACCATCATCCACGTACTGCTTACCGATGAATGTATCCCTCATTGGGCCAAACAGATGGAAACCGGAAGGTGCGAGATCACGGCTGTACAGTGGATGAAGAAACATAGCGCACCGAAATTTTTTAAGCTCCTCTTGCGTACGCGGACTGGTCTGCGGCTTTGGGTTATCATGGAGAAAAAGAAGGTCGTTTGCATTTTTGGGGCGATTAACACGTTGAAGTCGCTTCTTCAGTTTCCTGAGTGTAGTACAATACATTTCTGAGTTGATCGTTGCACCGTGAGGGAAGACACCAAACAGAATAACCCTTTCAGGGTCTCAGAACACCGTGGCCATGACTCTAGCGGCTGTGAGTGCGGCATTAAACTTTTCATTTGGAGGGGAGGTGGTGTGTCGCCACTCCAATGGTTAACCGTTCTGTTTCCGGCTCGTAGTTTTTAATTTAATCGTATGGCTAGGGGGCCCCCCGTCGGGCAGGACGTTCGCCGTATGCCGGTCTGTCAATTGGACGCCACTTCGGCGACCTGCAGTCGATGAGGACGATAGGATGATGATGAGGACAGCACAACACCCCGACCCATCCGGGAATCTAACCCGAGCCCAGAGGATTGACAGTCCGTCACGCCGACCATTCAGCTACCGGGGGCGGTAGGGAAGTGAGCAACCTCTGTTTCATTCCTGTAACGACGTTCAACAAAATATTGTTATGATCAGCCTCGCAATGGGCAAGCAATGCCGCACTGGCGGTCCTTCGTTGCTCTTTGCGATCTTCTGTTAGTTGGTGAGGAACCTAGTGGGCACACAGCTTTGAGCACCCCAACTTGTGGACGAATCTGTCAGCACTACTAACAGAGACGTCCAGTTGTGCAGCAAGGTGTTTTATTGTGATCCGTCTGTCACCCTGACTGAAAGTGTCTGCAAGTTCCAACATTGCGGGAGTAACAGCTGTGTGCGACCGGCCGGCACGAAGGAGATCGGATAGGATTGCGCGACCTTGATGCGATGATGACAGACGTCTGACTAATGTCTCAACGTGTTTTTTGTTCACTGCCAGGTCTCCATAGACATTCTGAACGTGACTAGCGATATCTGCGGTGCTCTGCTTTTCCGCCGAAAGAGACTCAGTGATGGTACTCTGCTTGGAACGCAAGTCCGTTACAGATGGCATTTTAATTTCGGTGGACGCCTGGACTCGCATTCGGGAGGACGACGGTTCAATCCCGTCTCCAGCCATCCTGATTTAGGTTTTCCGTGATTTCCCTAAATCGTTTCAGGCAAATGACGGGATGGTTCCTTTGAAAGGGCACGGCCGATTTCCTTCCCCATCCTTCCCTAACCCGAGCTTGCGCTCCGTCTCTAATGACCTCGTTGTCGACGGGACGTTAAACAACACTAACCGCTAACCTAACCATCGGTGGACGCGCAGGGTAGCCGCGTGGCTTGGAGCGCCCTGTCACGGTCCGCGCGGCACCCTACGTCGGAGGTTCGAGTCCTCCCTCGGGCATGGGTGTGTGTGTGTGTGTGTGTTGTCCTTAGCGTAAGTTAGATTAAGTAGTGTGTAAGCTTAGGGACCTATGACCTCAGCAGTTTTGTCCCGTAAGGTCTCACAACAAATTTCCAATTTTTAAAATTTCGTGTAGATACTGGTTTATGGCTGCAAACGCTCAAGTGTCACCCTCGTTCACAGCGACAAAAGACCTTTAGTGTGTTGTTATTTATTCGTCTCTTTAGACTCACAAAGACACAAGAAAGGCTTTTGGAGGGACATGTTCCATGTGGAGCTAAACACACTCGCTCGCTCTAAGTGGTGCATCTGCAGCAGACGGATGTGGGCTCCACCTCGGGTCCACGTGGTGACAGTAGTTAGCCCTTCAGTGGTTAAAATTCATTTTACACTTAGCTCAAAAATAAAAGGGCAAAAACTATCATCCTTTACGGTCAACATTACAGTTAAAAAAAATAAAATAAAAATTGTGGTGTCACCGCCAGACACCACACTTGCTAGGTGGTAGCTTTTAAATCGGCCGCGGTCCGCTAGTATACGACGGACCCGCGTGTCGCCACTGTCAGTAATTGCAGACCGAGCGCCGCCACACGGCAGGTCTAGAGACAGATCCTAGCACTCAGCCCCAGTTGTACAGCCGACGTTGCTAGCCATGGTCCACTGAGAATTACGCTCTCATTTGCCGAGACGATAGTTAGCATAGCCTTCAGTTACATTTGCTACGACCTAGCAAGGCGCCATTACCAGTATAGATATTGAGATTCTATTAATGTATCACCAAGAGCGATGTTCTACAAATGTGGATTAAAGTTAAGTATTCCAGAAGCTACGTACTTTTCTTTATAGCATTCATTACGTATTCTGTTTCAGACCTCACGTCAGCCTGCGTGAGTTTAAGCACGTGCCTTTCGGCTTCCTCTCATTGTGCCTAGGCTGTCTTGTCTAGACACAACAAAAATAATACCTTGTCTAGTCAAGTGGGACACATGTGTGTCACGAATGTACAATTTTTCAACACAAAATTAGAAGATGGTTTTAACATATCCTATATTGTTCTTTTCATTCTGTGAGACTGCTGTGTAAAATCCTTTACACTGGAGACATACAACCAAACACTCGGGAAAATATCGTCCAATCCATACCGATAATAATCCTAAGAACTCTCGCATCTTAACACCTCACTCATCTAAGATGCTGAGAAGAATAATACACGTAAGAATGGGAGGCAAAACTGAGATTCTGTTATACAATAATCAGTTTCGTGTTCGGAAAGGTAAAGGTATCTGAGAGGCGGTTCTGGCGTTGCGATTGATAATGAAAACGAAACTGTAGAAAATAACTGTCGTTCATAGCATTTTTCTACTAAGAAAAGCGTTCGACAGCATAAAATGGTGTCATATGTTCGAAATTCTGAAATAGGTACGAGTTAGGTTTAGAGACAGAACGGTAACACACAATATTTACCAGAACTAAGGGGGAATAATAAGAATGGAATACCAAGACCGTAGTGTCCGGATTAAAAACGGCATGAGACAGGAATTCCGTCTCCCAGCCACAAGTGACATAGGGGTTTAAGGTAAGAGATAAATATTGTGAAAATGTCAGATTAAATCAATTTGTTGCTACCTAACCACCAGGAGCCACTCACAACAGTATATTTGTTTATGACTCGTTTGCTGCCTAGTGTTTCGCTTGTGCACTGTTCCATTGTCGCGTTATGGAAACTCTGATTAATCTCAAGGCCAGAAACACGAATGATTAGTGAATAGTACACAAAAGCTCACAAATAATTTGACAAATTATTAAATGAAGGAGATAAAGAAGTAAACCCTCACGATAATGGTAGCCTAACTGCAGGACAAGAGTTCAAAATCAAATTTTCGGATCAAACACAAGTTACTTCAATGGTTGCCTTACATAGGCTACTATTACACACAATGAAACAAACAAGAAATGAAATAAATGAGCTGGGAGAGCAATCAGAGCGTTCACAGGAAATTACTAATGTCAGCCAGAGACTCTGTGTACTGCACGAAAACCACCTAAACACAACATAATTCCTAATACTCAACACATTCATCCTAGTCTATAAGCAATGTTCAATTAACCATAACGAAGTTCAGCGACTAATAGCGGCACTAACATCTGCTTTTGAAATATTCTCTAAGTCCCAAACTTTTACACTGGAAAAATGACTATATCCAGAATAGATACACATCAAAACAACACAACAAAATGGGAATTGTGAGTTCGCCTTCTTGCAAATCACTTTGTTATTTTTTTACTTGTTTATTCCCCCAACTAGCTTCTGCGACAAATATTACCATCATCAGTAGGTTTTTCAAATCTAAAACATGCAGAAAATATCATAGTTACACAAACACAGTACCAATTTATTACATTTTTACTGTTGGTTTTTTGAAATATCGTTTTCTGAGGATACTTTCATAATACCTTATTTATTGTATGTTATGGCATGATTTTCGGAATTATTTCCGCTGTTTGCGGCATGTTTCTCTGGTTTATCAGTTTCCGTTTTTTCTCAGCGTACATCACGTCATCTGCAACTGTGTGAGGGATTGTTAGTAAACAAATACTAAATGTCAGCGTTATACACTTGGCGTTGGGGTAGTTTTATGGACTACAGTTTCGGTGTGTACTGGGCTGTTGCTTAGTTATTCGTTTACCAAAACATACATCGTTAAACATTTTGAAGATAGATACTACTTCAGTACAGGTTAAACATAGTAGAATAATCAACTTCAAGTTTTATTTTATACATCGACCAAAATTTAATGGCAAGCGCCAGCCAAATAAAGAAATTTATTCAGCTTGAGGCTCCTTCACTACGTTACGGAACATCCATCTTATAAACTCTGACCAACAAATTTACTTATTAAACCAACTGAAACAGTACTACCAATCAATATCTAACCTATAGTGTATCAATGGATAAATCTTTCCTTCGGCACTCAACCAATAACTATAAAATTACTTATTTATTAGTCTGTTCAGTATTAAGATAAATATGCTCATTTCAGAGCTGAGCTCAAGACCTATCAGTGTCTTAAACATATATAGCGTGTCTTCAGCTTGTGTTCTTGTTTTCATAAACAATTTGGACAAATTTTAATATTCTTTGGACATATATGGTTATAATTTTATTGAACTCGTCTCTTTATTGCTGTTTAAATGATATCTTCGGATTTTCTGTAGCTTGACTGGAAGCGATTTTAGCGTTTTTGTGAACATTTGAAGCTTTAGCCACAACACAATCAGAATCTCGCCATACTGCTTAGCCCTCTTAGTCACTCGGGGAAACAGTTTACCCAACCGCCGCGGTCATTCTCGGTTGTTTTCGCTCAGGGGTCCGCTGTTCACCACCCGACATCTCATACTTGCTGCAGCGGCTTGGAGGTCTCACCAGCGCTTGCGTGCCTATCTGGTGTAGCAGCCTAATCTCAAAATGCCAGCAATGTGGTACTCAACCAAATTTTCCAAACTTTGATTAATTTTTACACAGCGGACGCATCGCTCATAATGTTACACACCCCTACTGTTCAGTCTATACACCAAAGAAGCAATAATGGAAGTAAATGTTCAGGAGTGATACTATTAAAAATTAAGGTGAAGGGACATCAGTGATTATACATGCTAACTTCACTGAAAAGGTATTGTATTGTATTCTATGGTAACCGAGGAACTAGAAACGACGGAGAGGCTCCGTCCCCGCCGCAGCCGCAGTGGTCCACAACCCCACGACGACTGTCGCAGTCCACTTCACCCCTCCGCCGCCCCACACCGAACCCATGGTTATTGTGCGGTTCGGCCCCGGTGGATCACCCAGGGAGCGTCTCACACCAGACGAGTGTAACCCCTATGTTTGCGTGGTAGAGTAATAGTGGTGTGCGCGTACGTGGAGAACTTGTTTGCGCAGCAATCACCGACATAGTGTAACTGAGGTGGAATAAGGGGAACGAGCCCGCATTCGCCGAGGCAGATGGAAAACCGCCTAAAAACCATCCACAGACTGGCAGGTTCACCGGACCTCGACACAAATCCGCCGGGCGGATTCGTGCCGGGGGCTAGGCGCTGCTTCATGCCCAGTTCAAAATGGTTCAAATGGCTCTGACCACTATCGGACTTAACGTCTATGATCATCAGTTCCCTAGAACTTAGAACTACTTAAACCTAACTAACCTAAGGACATCACACACATCCATGCCCGAGGCAGGATTCGAACCTGCGACCGTAGCGGTCGTGCTGTCCCAGTCATCACGAGGCAGAGAAAATCTCTGACCCCGCCGGGAATCGAACCCGAGAACCCGGGCATGCCCGGAAAGCCGTGTGTTAGACCGCACGGCCAACCGGGCGGCCGTACTGAAAAGGTAGTGCAAGACCTGTCAGTGGAATGAAGAGTCTAAGGGGTACAAACTAGCGATTGAAGGTAAACCGAATTAATTCGAGAGTGATGATAAGTAGCAGAAATGGAACTAGCGATAAACATAACATCAAGATTGATGACCAAGAAGTAGGCGAAGTTGACCAAACCTGGTAGCTCGAAAGCAAAATAACACCTGACGGACGAAACAAAGAGGACATAGAAATCAAACTAGCTCAGGCAAAGAAGGCATTCCTGGGCAGTAGAAGTCTACTAGCATAACTACAGCGTGCTGGCCATAGTGGAACAGCAAGTCACTTTTAGATTGTGGTGCAAAACGAGATAGCTAGAGTTGCAAATAAAATCGATGTTTATTTAGTCTCTAGCTCGTTTGGGGCTACGTCCATTCTCAAACCAACCAATGTTTGCTAAGTAAAATTTCCGTCAAGACAGCAGTAAACAAAGTGCGTACATACGCGTGTGTTTCGAACTACTGTCGTTAACGTACATTAGTTGGGATCATAGGCAAGTGTATGCACTACGTTTAGTGCTATTTTGATGAACATTTTACTCCGAAAACATTGGTTGGTTTGGGAATGGGCGTAGCCCAAAACCGGTCACTGACCAAATAAACATCGATTTTATTTGCAAGTCTGGCTGTCTCTTTTTGGATCGGAAGTCTACTAATTTCTGAAATTTACGTTTGGAACACAGTATTTTGTGCCAGTGAATCATGGGCTACGAGAAAACCGGAAGGGAATATAATGGAAGATTTAGAGATGTGGTGCTATTGCTGGGTGTTGAAAATTAGGTGGACTGATAGGGTAAGGGAGGAGGACATTATCAAAAGAATAAGCGAAGGAGGGAACTTAAGGTAAACAGTGACAAGAAAATGGGATAAAATGACAGAGAACCTGCAGCGAGATTAGTATATAACGTACATTTCTTGAGGGACCTGTAAGGGAAGACAGAAATAGAAATACATCCAACAAATGTTATAGGTATAAGGTACGCGAGCTACTATGAGGTGAAGAGATTGGCACAGGACAGGAATTCGTGGTGGCCGCATCAAAATAGCCAGAAGACTTATCATCATAAAATGCTTTCTTGTAAGGAATCCATGAGTACAACGCATTACCTTCAAATTATTTGCAAACCAGCTGATTGCTTGGTTGGTTGATCTGGGAGGAGCGGTGAAACAACGAGGTCGTCAGACCTATGGGATTAGGGAAGGTTCAAATGGCTCTGAGCACTGTGGGACTTAACTGCTAAGGTCATCACTCCTCTAGAACTTAGAACTACACTCCTGGAAATTGAAATAAGAACACCGTGAATTCATTGTCCCAGGAAGGGGAAACTTTATTGACACATTCCTGGGGTCAGATACATCACATGATCACACTGACAGAACCACAGGCACATAGACACAGGCAACAGAGCATGCACAATGTCGGCACTAGTACAGTGTATATCCACCTTTCACAGCAATGCAGGCTGCTATTCTCCCATGGAGACGATCGTAGAGATGCTGGATGTAGTCCTGTGGAACGGCTTGCCATGCCATTTCCACCTGGCGCCTCAGTTGGACCAGCGTTCGTGCTGGACGTGCAGACCGCGTGAGACGACGCTTCATCCAGTCCCAAACATGCTCAATGGGGGACAGATCCGGAGATCTTGCTGGCCAGGGTAGCTGACTTACACCTTCTAGAGCACGTTGGGTGGCACGGGGTACATGCGGACGTGCATTGTCCTGTTGGAACAGCAAGTTCCCTTGCCGGTCTAGGAATGGTAGAACGATGGGTTCGATGACGGTTTGGATGTACCGTGCACTATTCAGTGTCCCCTCGACGATCACCAGTGGTGTACGGCCAGTGTAGGAGATCGCTCCCCACACCATGATGCCGGGTGTTGGCCCTGTGTGCCTCGGTCGTATGCAGTCCTGATTGTGGCGCTCACCTGCACGGCGCCAAACACGCATACGACCATCATTGGCACCAAGGCAGAAGCGACTCTCATCGCTGAAGACGACACGTCTCCATTCGTCCCTCCATTCACGCCTGTCGCGACACCACTGGAGGCGGGCTGCACGATGTTGGGGCGTGAACGGAAGACGGCCTAACGGTGTGCGGGACCGTAGCCCAGCGTCATGGAGACGGTTGCGAATGGTCCTCGCCGATACCCCAGGAGCAACAGTGTCCCTAATTTGCTGGGAAGTGGCGGTGCGGTCCCCTACGGCACTGCGTAGGATCCTACGGTCTTGGCGTGCATCCGTGCGTCGCTGCGGTCCAGTCCCAGGTCGACGGGCACGTGCACCTTCCGCCGACCACTGGCGACAACATCGATGTACTGTGGAGACCTCACGCCCCACGTGTTGAGCAATTCGGCAGTACGTCCACCCGGCCTCCCGCATGCCCACTATACGCCCTCGCTCAAAGTCCGTCAACTGCACATACGGTTCACGTCCACGCTGTCGCGGCATGCTACCAGTGTTAAAGACTGCGATGGAGCTCCGTATGCCACGGCAAACTGGCTGACACTGACGGCGGCGGTGCACAAATGCTGCGCAGCTAGCGCCATTCGACGGCCAACACCGCGGTTCCTGGTGTGTCCGCTGTGCCGTGCGTGTGATCATTGCTTGTACAGCCCTCTCGCAGTGTCCGGAGCAAGTATGGTGGGTCTGACACACCGGTGTCAATGTGTTCTTTTTCCATTTCCAGGAGTGTAGTTATACCTAACTAACCGAAGGACATCACACACATCCATGCCCGAGACAGGATTCGAAAGTGCGACCGTAGCGGTCGCGCGATTCCAGACTGTAGCGCCTAGAACCGCTCGGCCACCCAGGTCGGCAGACTAGGGATGGATGAGAAAAGAAGTCGGCCCTGCCCTTTCAAAGGAACCGTCCCGACATTTGCCTGAAGCGATTTGGGGAAATCACGGAAAACCTGAATGAGGATGGCCGGACGCGGGTTTGAACCGTCGTCCTAGAGAATGCGAGTCCAAAGTGCTAGCCACTGAGACACCTCGCTCGGTCACATCAGCAGACTTACTAAGGAGTAAAGAACTGCTTACAAATAATATACATGATGTACAAGGAAACACAAACGCTACTGTCGAGCGTGAAACGGAGAATTGTGGATTTGATATAATTTCATAAGACAGCAGAACCGTGGCAGCTTCATGCACACTCCGCTCCATACGATCTCTCACTGTTTTCTAGTGGCCTATATCCAACCCAAAATCCGAACTATTCTTCTCAATCATACGAAAGCTTCTCTCTACCTGACAGCAATAAGGATAATGATATGGTGTACAGGTGTCACACCACTCAAAACTTTGTATAAATTTAATGAGACATAATTGTCCCATCAACGACGATATGGCTAAAGAATGAGTGCTTTATTTCTAAAAGCCAGGATACGATTTAAATACACATTTTTTTGTTTGGATTTAATCTCAGGTGCCTCTTCTGACATGGTGAAAAATCCATGAATCAAACTAACAATTATTTGAGCCGGCCGGGGTGGCCGAGCGGTTCTAGGCGCTACACTCTGGAACCGCGTGATCGCTACGGTCGCAGGTTCCAATCCTGCCTTTGGCAAGGATGTGTGTGATGTCATTAGGTTAGTTAGGTTTAAGTTGTTCTAAGTTCTAGGGGACTGATGACTTCCGAAGTTAAGTCCCATAGTGCTCAGAGCCATTTGAACCATTTTTGAATTATTAGAAATGTGCATGGTGCGAGAACAGTTTGTGTTACCTGTGTTTCTATGAAGACAGTCTCACTAGGAATTGTAAATCTATCATAATACATAGAATTAGCGTGCAGCTACTGTATAATAAATATTAAATCTACTGTAATTTAACTTCTTGTAATCTATTTTTTAAACGTAATGTGGATGGTTATCGACGTATTAGTAGTAGTGAAAGCAGAGCATGAATACAGAAAAAGAGAGAGGAACCAAAACTCGGTTAGCATTAAGATCGAACCCAAGTCATTTACAAATTCAGTGCCATTTTAGTGGATGGTAACGTCACCTCGTCCTCATTCTTTAAGCTGCATCACCATTCAGGCCCGTTCTCCGATCCACACGATACTACTATTTTTTTTAACACTGTCTCTTTGCATCACCTTCAGCAGTTAATTATTGTACGTTTCCAGCTACAAGCGCACAGGTCGCGATAGCGTGGTAAAGAGAAAGGGAAAATGTTTCCTGTGTTTACTTTAGCGGGAACTGAAAATACAAATACGCAGGCTGTCGACGTGAAATACGAGAAAATCAGGACTGCAATCAAGGCGACGTAATTGCAGGTTCGCGTTTTCGCAGCAATCCATAAAACATCTCCGCAAAAAGCGCGTTGGTGCTGCAGCGGAACGAGGTGAACAGTCGATTAACCGACGTGAGTCGCGGCCGTCCTCGTCGACAGGTCGACCGGCGCCGGCGGTTGGCCCAGCGCGGCTGTCTGAATATTTCAGCCGACGGGCCGCGCTCATTTGCATACAGATTATCAGCCATTTTGCAGATTGTTTGCCGTCCCTGCGGCCATATGAAAAACGCGAGCTCCCCTGCGGCTCCCTCCCGCTTCGGCCACATCCCTCCCACCTCCTGCACAAAACCTGTCTCTAGGGGTATGGTGTAGGGGGTAGCTGTCAGGTTTGTTGTGTTTCTCTGTTGGAAAGAGACGAATTGTGTGTTATTTGGACAGAAGTGGCAGGCAGAATGTAGCGATCGCTTATTTACTGCCAAATTTGGCACCTTCCTGTGCCGTGTTATTCGATTAACCGAGCTGTGCTTCATGTTTCGAAACACGGACGTAAAGGATTTCCATATCTAAGGCGACTATTGCGGTGTAGCAGCAGCCTGTTCGCAGTAACTACGTGACGGTAGCAGGCCACAGGTTTGTCACGTCCATGGCAACAGCCTGGACGCTCTCCACTAAAAAAAAAAAAAATTCAAAACATAATATCTCGACAATTTCAGTACAGAAGTTCCTAAATGAATATGCTCCTTGAAGTCTTTTTTATTGACTGATTAATTCGAGGCAAGGTCCATTTCACCACATGCAATTATGTCATGTAATGAAATAAATAGAACCTTCTCCTGATTGTACTACAAGACAAAACACAATGTTTTATATATCCAATTTGTGTAAAGGTAAGCGAATAAGTGTACACCATAATGAGATTTTCACTCTGCAGCGGAGTGTGCGCTGATATGAAACTTCCTGGCAGATTAAAACTGTGTGCCGGACGGAGACTCGAACTCGGGACCTTTGCCTTTCACGGGAAGGTAGGAGACGAGATACTGGCAGAAGTAGAGCTGTGAGGACGGGGCGTGAGGCGTGCTTGCGTAGCTCAGTTGATAAAGCATTCGCCCGCGAAAGGCAAAGGTCCTGCGTTCGAGTCTCGGTCCGGCACACGGTTTTAATCTGCCAATAAGTTTCAAGTGTACACCATCTCCCACGAGGTGCATAAGTCTGTCTGCTTATTTAAAATGAAAGCTACATACTTTTAATATAGAATCTAATTTCATTCATGTATACTACCTCACAAGAAAGTGGAGCCCCCAGCAGAGAAGGAGGAAATGAAATGTAAAATCACGGGTTAAGAGGGAATGCGATGTAATTTCAGTGACACAGCATCATCTCAAATTAACTCATTATATTAGGTTGCACCTTCTTTGCCCTAGAAGTGAGAACTGATTCAGATGGAAGGGAGTTATAAAGGTGTTGCAGCCGGTCCCCAACTGTTATAACTGAATACGCTTAACACTGATATTGGGACGGAATTGACGAGCGAGGTGGTCCCACACATCTTCTGTCGGAGGCAGATTTGGGGATCTTTCTGTCCAACGAAGTACCTCAACTTCACGCAGTCACGTGCTTAGCGTCCTAAGTGTGGACGAGGATTATCTTGTCGAAAAATGGAGCAACACACTGTCACATGTTGAATGAGAACAAACACATGAGGGTGCAGGATGTCCACGATCTACGATTCTGCCAGCACAGTCTCCTTAGTCAGTACCAGCCTTGAGCTGAAATCATACCTGAAGGCACCTTGCATAATAATCCCACGAGTGGGAATGCTATGCCTATCCAGAACATTGGAAGAGATTTCTTCAAATGTCGCTACCATTCTTGCCAACGATGGTCATCCAAGCTGGTACAGAACCACGATTCATCACTGAACACAATGTAGTTACATTCATCAGCAGTTCAAGAAACTCGGTCACAGAACTCCTACAAATGCATGCGTTTGTTTTGTGGTGTTGAGAGCAGCCTACGCATGGGGCGATAATTCCCTGCGCTGACTGTTGCTAGTCCCCGAACAGTTGTATGGGATGACACAAGATGTTGTGTGGGGTCCATTACTTGTTCTCAGACAGCAGCTTCAGATGTACACTGGTTACGATGTGATTTGTCCATAAAATGGCAGTCTTCTCTTATGGTGATCAGACATGGTCGACCAGAAGCTTGACAGGAGTATATCTATGTGGCCGACAGTTAAAGTTTTCACCACTAGTTATAACACTTTTTGTTTATTGTTCATCTAAAGTTTTGTAATATTTTGCTTTAAAATTTTCGAGTGTTGATATTATATTTTCTGTATATGTAAAGTGTGCTATACTGAAGGTTGAAGTTCTATGTACTATGTAAATTGTTTATTACGTTCAATTATTTTCTCATGACATTTTGTCTTTAAAATATTTGTGTGTATGAACTGTTTATGTTGATGTAAATTTGACAGTTGTAAGAAATGGTCACGTTTAGGAACAATGTAAGAAATCGGTGTTATGTAAAAGCCAGTATACTTTTGTTTGAAACGAAAGTGGCTCTGGGAAGTGGAAAACTTGGCAAAGGCGAATTGGCACGCTACCTAGAGCAAGCGCGGGAAGTAAGTCACACACTCTGTAGGCAGCAGTGATTGAGGCAAAACCTTTGTGGTGCAGGAGAAGCTTTGCCTGCAGATTTGCACGAAAGTGCCTCGGATGAAGACTGCAAACGGCTTACGTTATAGCTGCGAGTTGTTGGTCTACTGTATGTAGAACTGAACGACGCCAGGAAGAGAAATTAAGCCCATACAGCAAGATACTTGCAGGCTGTACTGTGGGTAGTGTAGCCGTCATAATTGTTCACCACACCCAAGACTACAGCCACCAGATAAGATTCTTTTTTTTTATACTTTACTTTTGTACAGCGTGAACTATTACTTTAAACTGTGTTTTAATAATCATTCTTGAACTTAAAAGAAATTGGTTCATCCTGTTTTTCATCTTAATTACACAAATATATAGGGTTCCCTCCTGGTGTTTGATTAATCAGAGTATTCTGTTTTACAGACTTATGAAGTGCCACGTTAATATAAAGAGGCACCATTTAACTTGTGTCTGTGTACATAATGAGAAAGTTTTCTTAACTATTGCAAAGTGTTGTAGTAAAACTGCTTACGTAAAATTCAGTCATAGTGATATTACTAGAATCTGTTAAATGACTAAACAGAGTTCAGAGAATAACAACTTTTGAAAGTAAATTCCAGTAAGAAAGAGGTTTTCTTTAACCGAAATGTTCGGTATAAAAAGTATGTGCTTTAGTATCTAAGTATTTTAGTATTTAAGTTCATCGAGTGCTTTTCTGAAGATCCCCCTGGCAAACGTTTTTTTCGGCTTCCTTGAAGTTATCTACTGGGCTTTTTCTCTTTCAGAAACGTAATGCATAAGGGTGTAGTCCAACATTGTTTAAGTGAAGTAATATTTATTTGAAAAACCAAATTAAACAGTAGCAAGAAAGTAGGCAAAATTCATACTTCTGCTTTTCGAATACTTCACGTTTCATTGCCTGAGTGGGCTGGAGTCCGTTAGTACATGTTTTAAACCACTAAATTAACTTGGAACGGAGTTATCCTAGCTTCAGTATAATACTATTCGTACTGCGTTTCTTTCTAACCGCTGGGTAAGATCTTAGGAAAGGAACTGAATTGTCTGTTATGCTTTTCCATTAGACACGACTCATTGTCAACTCCTGTAAAAAGGGTAACTCTGTTGATTATCTTTCCCTATTAACAGGACTATCTTCCCATAGTGCACTTTATTTGGAAACTAAACTGAATTTAGTAAATCTGGTACATAGTTTCTGATATTTAGGTAAAAGCTTACTAAATTACAACAGTAATGGTAGGGTTATAAAGTAACACTCCTGTCGCTGCAGTCTGCAGTCGCAGGCAATGGCGAGAAATCTAAAAATCCAAGCCGATGGATGGCTGGTAATTGAAAAATGCAAGATGGTACTGGCACGCACTCTGAAAATTCGGTAGTGTGCTGGTGGGAAATTCAAGAATGTAGAATAGCGGGAAATTTTTTAAAAAACATGTATTAAAAAACTGAAAAAATTCAACTAGAGGATATTCGAATTCCAAAAACCCAGGAGGGTGTTAATAGGGTTTTGTGACTCCTCCCCTCCTCCCTCCCACTACCCTCACCTCCTTTCCCCTCCAATTACATCCAAGTACTTTAAATTCCATTAAAAGTAACAGACAGTCACATTATTGCCCTAGAGCCCACCATCTTGGCTGTGTTAAAAAGTGTCCCAATGATCTGAATTTTTTGTACCAGGTTTAAAAGTATTTATCGAAAAAAATATGTATAGGTTGAAGCTTGTACTATTTACACTTCTAAAATACGGCAAAAACGTACACATACACACACGCGCACGCACGCACGCACGCACACACACACACACAAACACACACACACACACACACACACACACACACAATGTTCACGTCGTAAACTTACAGACCAAGCAGCACTAGCGAAATTGCAAAGTTCGATCTGTCTACCATGCGTGGTGTAAGGTTCAACACTCCGTCAAAAATTATCATTTTCCCATCTAAATTTCCTACATGTTATTTATGATGCTTTTCACATATCCCAGTGTTCCTTCCAAATCTAAAATGTCTGAAAATACTCCAACAAAAAAAATACATTGTTTATCTCAGATGTTATAAAGTTATTCACACACACACACATACACACACACACACACACACACACACACACACACACACACAAGCATGTATATAAGTAATCATAATGAAACTTGGAAAAAGCCCCTTTCACATAGGCTGACGTAATCGCAAATACATTTTGCATCAGACAAAATCATGAAAATTACAGCTACTATAAGATAAATAAGCTCGATTTTTTCAAGTATCGTAGAGTGTAATCATTCTTAAATTCTTGTATTTCTCACACAAGTACAATGTAGGGTAAAATGTCTTCTTCATGTAGGCAAATATCGTATCCTGGAGAGAGTATTAATCTTAACAACTCTATCGTTCTTAGGGTTTAGTGTCTCAATCTATACGAACAGAACCATTGTAGGATTGCTTTTTTGTCTGCCTGTTGTCTGTGCCTCTGTTCGACAGATAAAAATAATTTTTCTCAATAACGGATAGACGTATGAAGATGCAATATACGTCACATACTGAGGCCTACTGACTAATCCAATAAATGTGCCATATATCTGAATGTCGACCACTAGGCGGCACGGAATAGCATCTCAGATCCATCCCTGGCTGTAAACGTTTATCCACTGTTGCCTTGGCTTCAATGATCTTGGGAGGACCGTAAAACGTTTTCCACTTACGGGTATTTTTCTAAATAAATAAGTTGTCACTTAGGCCACATAAGATAGTAACCAGCTCGATTTCGTAACATAGTTTTCGTGTGTTTTCCCGGTCACGCAGAACGGGGGAACGACTGTTACGGAACTTTCGTCCCTTGTACTCCCGTGGCGCAGAAGCTTTGGTTCGATGACAACGGTGGGGTGAGGATGACCTCAGGTGGTTAAGTTATTTTATTTCTTACACCAGATGATGGAACTGTAACGGTTCCGGAAACGGACGTCAACCTAATAGAAGCAACTGTCCTGCGGTTTTCTTCATTTTTCAGAATTATTGAACTTCGAGGCAGATCTATACTGGTTTTTATTTCCGCATTGCACCTTACAGTGACGTAACTAATCAGGCAAGAAATTACGAGAGTGGTCGTGAAGTAATGCCTTCTCTGTCACAAAAAGAATTATTGATGAACATACAATAACGGTATTAGTATAGATCATAGCTTGAACTACCCTCTGTACAATCCTGCCATTCAACATAGTCATTGTGGACATTTGTTCCATCGTTAAATGTAGGCATCAAAACCAATTTGGAAAATTTCAAGGCTCTTCTTCTTAAACCATACTATAAAAACCCAGATTTTGGTGTTGATTGTAAACTCTGTCGCAGCCGTCTCCTCGAATCACTTCCGATTACAATGAATTTTGTATCGGAAATACAGGCAGGAATTTCGGAATCAGATTTAAAAGACGCACACGAAACGAAATGGTCAACGGCATTTTAGTTGAATTTAAAAAGGAAAGAACAGAAAACTAGGTGGAACAGTTTATTTTCAAACAAGAAACACGGTACACACAGTTGACATTTACTGTGCATATCCAATCAGTTTACTGTAGATATAAATAAAATGGCTTAAGATATAAATCTGAAAAACAGTTTCCCTTGACATGCAACTGGAGGCCACGAGCGCGATATACCTACAGACTCAAAAAGTATTTCTGAAGGAATTCGGAAATTTTGACGGTGAAGTTCAGGTTCCTTCTCTAGAACTCATTCGTCAAAGAATTACAAATTTATACGATGAAAAAAATGACACCTGTAATAGTAAAATTTTTTCAGTATCAACCTGACGCGTTCCCAACCTCATGTTCCGATACGCTGAAGATAGAACTGGAAGGGGATGCAACTTGTACGGTGTATTCGTGAATGGTGCCGAAGCGACGGCGAGCAGAGATGAGATGTAGGATCGGTAGCGCGACGACGCGCAGTGGACACGAGATTTATGCCGGGCGTTGCAGGCTGGCGCTGGCGCGAAGGACATCACTCATGCCGGTCCACTGTGGCGCCGGAGCCGGCACAAACAAAGGCTGCCCGCAGTATATTCCGCCCTGGATGGATGGCAGTGCCGCTCGTGGTTCAAGATCTCATTAGTGGCCGTGCGTGTTGCAGAACAGGCGCCGGTGGCTCGCCAGAGTTCTGCGCGGCGCCAGCTTTGGGACAGTCACATCTTGTCGAGAGAGTCCTTGCGGCGAACTGCGCTTTCGGCTTTTGCGGCGCATACAGATAGGCATTAGGAGGCAGCGAATGTTCCACAAAAATGACAGTAGCACTGAGCGTGCCCCCGCGATGGACCTCAGATGCTACCAGTATACTCTACAGGACGCCTCGAGTGGGATGTGGGCGACATGGGAGATGTGAGTTGTTAGGGCGAATAATAGTCATAAAGTCCAAGAAACAGGAGTTACTAAGGATCCTCCACGAGGATACCCCATATGTCTATGACATTTGTAAGTAGGCTGTTTATGTTTTCTTATTGGCAACGTTACGTAGCGCTCTGTTTGCTAGTTTGCATTGTTGTCTGCCATTGTAGTGTTGGGCAGCGGCAGCTGGATGTGAACAGCGTGTAGCGTTGCGCAGTTGGAGGTGAGCCGCCAGCAGTGGTGGATGTGGGGAGAGAGATGGCAGAGTTTTGAAATTTGTTATACTGGATATTATGAACTGCTATGTATATTATGGTTTTTCAACACTATTAAGGTAAATACATTGTTTGTTCTCTATTAAAATCTTTCATTTGCTAACTATGCCTATCAGTAGTTAGTGCCTTCCGTAGTTTGAATCTTTTATTTAGCTGGCAGTAGTGGCGCTCGCTGTATAGCAGTAGAGATGGCGGAGTTTTGTAATTTGTCATGAACTGCTATATATATATTATGACTATTAAGGTAAATACATTGTTTGTTCTCTATTAATATCTTTCATTTGCTAACTATCCCTATCAGTAGTTAGTGCCTTCTGTAGTTTGAATCTTTTATTTAGCTGGCAATAGTGGCGCTCGCTGTATTGCAGTAGTTCGAGTAATGAAGATTTTTGTGAGGTAAGTTATTTGTGAAAGGTATAGTTTAATGTTAGTCAGGGCCATTCTTTTGTAGGGATTTTTGAAAGTCAGATTGCGTTGCGCTAAATAATATTGTGTGTCAGGCTAAGCACAGTCGTGTATAAATTGTTCTAAGGGGACGTTTCATGCGGCGACCCTTCCAGGATTCGAACCTGGAATCTTCTGATTTGGGCGATACCCAATGCGGAATCCTGGCAGGGTCGCCATATGAAACGACCCCTTAAAAAAGTTATACAAGACTGTTCTTAAACTGACACACAATATTTTTAGCGCAACGCAATCTGACTTTCAAAAATCTCTACTAAAGAATGGCCCTGACTAACTTTAACCTATACCTTTCACAAATCACTTACCTCACAAAAATCTTCGTTACTCGAAATACTGCAATACAGCGAGCGCCACTACTGCCAGCTAAATAAAAGATTCAAACTACGGAAGGCACTAACTACTGATAGGCATAGTTAGCAAATGAAAGATTTTAATAGAGAACAAACAATGTATTTACCTTAATAGTGTTGAAAAACCATAATATACATAGCAGTTCATAATATCCAGTATAACAAATTTCAAAACTCCGCCATCTCTCTCCCCACATCCACCACTGCTGGCGGCTCACCTCCAACTGCGCAACGCTACACGCTGTTCACATCCAGCTGCCGCTGCCCAACACTACAATGGCAGACAACAATGCAAACTAGCACACAGAGCGCTACGTAACGTTGCCAATAAGAAAACATAAACGGCCTACTTACACATTGGCTACGCGGTGGGTGCCAGAAAGGTGTTAAAAAGAACAGTGATGTTTCGGGGCGACTACGGAGTAACAGAAAGAGACTAAGGCAGGGACAGGCGGCACTTTGGTGTGGCAATCGAGCATGCATGCAACGGAACGTGCAGTTAGCTGGAAAGCCTCTGCACTGATAGCAAATATTTGCATTTATTGGCTTCGGAAAAAAGTTCTCTACAGGTCAAGCTCGCAATTATTCACTTTATTGATTACTAGTTTCGGCTAAATTGCTAGCCATGTTCAAGACCGCAAGAAATTTTTTTCTGTGTACAACTATGAACCGGTACGACACACAGTCACCAATTTTGTGCAAGCTGCGTAGCTCAACCTAAGTTTACAGCGGAATGGAAGATTAATGTAAAGTCTCCCAAGACTGACGAGGTAAACAGGGCAAGTACCATAACCCTATTTCCTAGAAACGTCGCTGAGTGGAGGAGGAATAAAACCAAGCGAACACTTGTTTAGGATTATCTCTAGATATTCGACCATTTCTGGGAAAACGACAGTCTACGTTTACGAGGTACTTTATGTGTCTTGTAGCGTGCGACAGTGGCAGCTAAAAGGGTGACACCGTGGGTAGCGTCGGGGCCCCGTTTGGTTTAAAACCCGATTGTCATTTTTATTTACTTTATTTTATTTATTAATTTATTTTCATTTATCCACTCATGCCCGTAGAAGATTAATACACGAATGTTTCTTATTAAGTTAGAAAATAATTGTAAAACCACAATTGGGTTTCACAATAAGCATCATACATTTATTACATAGTATATGTAAGTGTACGGTTTTTTCAGGTGTTACAATCTGTTAAAATTTTCTTGTTCTTATATTTCATTCTTATATCAATTCTTATCTAACTTCTTATATTTTATTTTTATGTGTGCTCTTCAGGAAGATTTGGTGCATTTCTTTGGTTGATACCAGTCGTAGAAATAGACGAAACACAAAAATTCCGAACACAGTGACATTTCTTCGAATGGGTTTAATTCGGAAAAGAAACGTCGTTAACATTGCTGATGATTTCAGAATTTTGCAATAATACAGCGGAAAACCACGCACAACGGATAACTTTGTCGAAAACTGGTGCTCGCACCTCATTATGAATCAAGATACGCTACAGGAGATTCATCGAAAATAATTTCAAATAATTATCTCATTTTCTTCATATGGGACACCACAGCCGTATGTTCATTAAAGGACATTTTGAAGTGTTAAGCCTCGGCCGTATTTTTACAAGTATTAAATTTATTACATCTTGAACGAGTGGCATATTTCAGCCCCACAGGCCATTTTCAAGCGCAGTAGGTGTCGATGTGTTAGCCTATCAATTAAAGGCTGTATTGCCGTTTATTACCAGGATAGTAATTGTTTAACTCATCGGCACCTACTGCACTTGAAAATGGCCTATATGTTGCAGTTGGCTAATCATGCAGCATGTAATAAACCGAACACTTGTGAAAGAACTGCCAATGTGAAATACTTCTAAATGACGTTTTCTTTTCTCATTCACTTTTTTTCTTAAATTGATCCATCAGACATAAAATTATTAGACAAAGAAGGACAACGTCATTTCTACATTAATTGGAAACATTCATATAGTAATCTTCAACGGAAATGGGCAGATAAATGAAAAAAAAATGAAAGTAATAATCGGGTTTCGAAACCAGGACGCAAAACTGTCACGCCGCGACATTAGCAACTGCGCTACCGTTCAAATAGAATTAGATACTTCCAAAATGACATGTAAGGGCCCTCAAAAACTTTAACTGTCGTTTTCTCAGAAAACGTCGAGTATTTACGGATACGCTGAGACACGTGTTCGCTTAGTTTGATTCCTCTTTCATTGAGCGAAATTTCTGGGAAATCGAATTATGGCGCTTGTCGTGTTCTCCTCACTGTGTAACAACATTATATCAAATAATGTACACACTTGCAGAATGAAATCGCAATATGCTACGTCTGTAGAGTAACGTAATGTGTTCACTGTGATCTCACTCTGCACTCATTGATAAGATGTTATTATGAAGTGTATATGATGATCTCTTAGCCTCGGCTGATTTTACATTAATCTTACATCGATTAGCACACTAGGTGATCAAAAGTATCCGGACACCCCTAAAAATATACGTTTTTCATATCAGGTGCATTGTTCTGCCACCTACCGCCAGGTACTCCATATCAGCGACCTCAGTAGTCATCAGACACTGCGAGACAGCAGAATGGGACGCTCCGCGGAACTCACGAACTTGGAACGTGGTCAGGTGATTAGGCGTCACTTACGTCATACGTCTTCTGTACGCGAGATTTCCACTCTCCAAAACATCCATAAGCCAACTGTTTCCGATGTGACAGTGAAGGGGAAACTTGAAGGAACAGGTACAGGACGAAAGCGTACAGGCCGACCTCGTCTGTTGATTGACAGAGACCTCCGACAGCTGAAGAGGGTCGTAATGTGTAATAGGCAGACATCTATCCAGACCATCACATATTAATTCCAAACTGGATCAGGATCCACTGCAAGTACTATGACAGCCAGGCGTGAGGTGAGAAAACTTGGATCTCATGGTCAAGCGGCTGCTCATAAGCCACACTTCACGACGGCAATTGACAGAAGATGCCTCGCCTGGTGTTAGGGGCGTAAACATTGGACGATTGAACAGTGAAAAAACGTTGTGTGGAGTGATGAATCATGGTGCATAATATGGCGATCCGATGGCAGGCTGTGAGTATGGCGAATGCCCGGCGAACGGCGTCTGCCAACGTGTGTAGTGCCATCAGTAAAATTCGGAGGCGGTGGTGTTACGGTGTGGTCGTGTTTTTCATGGAGGCGGCTTGAACCCTTTGTAGTTTTGCATGGCACTATCAAAGTACAGGTCTATATTGATGTTTTAAGTACCTTCTTGCTTCCCACTGTTGCAGAGAAATCCGGGGATGGCGGCTGCATCTTTCAACACGATAGAGCACCTGTTCATAATGCACGGCCTGTGCCGGAGTGATTACACGATAATAACATCCCTGCAATGGACTGGCCTGCACAGAGTACTGACCTGAATCCTATAGAACACGCTTGGGATGGTTTGTAACGCCGACTTCGTGCCAGATCTCACTGACCGACATCGATACCTCTCTTCAGTGCAGTAGTCCGTGAAGAATGGCTGCCATTCCACAAGAAAGCTTCCAGCACCTGATTGAACGTATGTCTGCGAGTGTGGAAGCTGTCATCAAGGCTAACGGTGGGCCAACACCATGTTAAATTCAGAAATTACCGATGGATGGTGCCACGAACTTGTAAGTCATTTTCAGCCACGTGGCCGGATACTTTTGATCACATAATGTATAACAGGGTTGAGCTATGCCGCTTCCAAAATTTATGAATCTGTCCTACCGATTGGTAACTGTACAAAGAAAAAAAATTCCTGTAATCTACACATATCTAACACGTTAACCCAAACTAGTGACGAATAAAAGTGATAAACTGCGTCCTGGACCAATAAAGGATTTTTTCTTAATGCAAAAGTATAAACTATTTCAGATCGTGTATCTCTAGTTTGACCACGCCAAATAACAACAGAATGCAAAAATTCGAAGACAACAAAAAAGTGTTAATTTTTGGGGTCCTTGTGCAATTGAGAAATGAAGCTGTACGTACAATTACTCGGTTGTACAAAACAGAAATAATTTATCGGATAGTATCAGCAGCACTGATGATGTAGTAGTGTACAGAAATGTACGGTTGATGGACGATTATAGGAAATGGCAGAAATGGCATAGTGTAATGAATGGTACCTGTCATGAACTATGGATAGATGCAAGATAATGGCTATAAGAAAGGGAAACGACGGTGTACTATCTGATTACAAGCTGAATGGTGAAGTGGAAATGGGGCAGTCACGTCAAATCAGTATTAGCGGAGTCGAGTGGAAGACTTACATTTGTGAAAGGGTGCTGGGACAGTACAGTTCCTCCGTAAATGAAGTTGCATACAAGATGCTAGTGCGACAAATTTTAGTATATTGTTCCAATGTTTGGATTCCTCATCAAGAACTAACTAACTTGGGAGCCACGAAAACAGATGAGAGTAAACAGATTTTGATGTTGCTGAGTGAAACTAATACATTAATTCTGACTGCGTTGTTGTCTTGCAATATAGGTTAATGACATAAACTCAATCACTTGAAAATGGCATAAAAGGCCGAATCTTGGGTCATAATTAAATAAACAACAATACAGTCAAATGGCGCTGTGTACATTTATATATATATATATATATATATATATATATATATATATATATATATATATATATATATATTAGTTAGAGTGCTTAGGATGCGTATAGAGGCATTTATACATTTTTCCCTCCCTCAATACGCGAACGGAATGGGAAGAAATATTAGTAATACTGCTATGATGCACTTCCCCACCACACGCTATACAGTGGCTTCTCGACTATGCGCAGTGGTTCAGCTGCGGCTTCAGATGTAATTTTATGCAACCCACAATGTCATATCGGACCACCAAATACCATGCACAAGACTTTCACACTCTCTCGCTCGCTACGCGAGAAGTATCAGTCACACAGAGAAAGTGGACAGGAAATTTCTGTAGGAAATTTAATGTAGTTAAATTTTGAACTGGGACACATTATCTATTTAGACCGTAGTTTTCCAGTTGTTCAAGGAAAACGTACAAAAGTGACCTTCAAATGCACCACCATTCCCACATTCAGTCTCCATTGGTCAGGATTTGCACTGTTTTCATGTCACTCTCTTTTATCACAGTACAAAAAGTATCACACCCATTCGACTATTTTGGTGTTCATTGACTGGCCACATTATGCCACGGACTTAATGCAGCACTTACAAAGTGTAAAATTAACGTTTGTATAAATCTTACCTAACAATTTTGTGAATTTTAACAACATAAAATAAACAACGTTGCATTCGTGAGCCCTTCTGACTACTGCTGTGCTTGTAATCGTTAAGTATGGATTGAATTGTCAACGAAATTTGTCTTAGCGCAACATTCACAAAAGTCATTTTGCTTTCATTACCCTCACAGGCGCGTTTAAATTGATAATGTTGTCGAAATAGCCGACTACGCTGGTGGCGTTGTAGCTCAATGGACAGAGACCAGAAAAGGTCGAATATTGATAATAGTTCATGTTGTCGGAAATTTCTGTACGATGGTAGGAGGGAGTGTCTCTAACAACATACTAGAAATCCCGACAGGTGAGGGAAGAGTGTGGGGGTGGAAGTGCGTTTGTAGGTCCTTTTGTAGGTCTCTCTTGAATAATTCGAAAACTACGGTCTCTAGCGATAACGTATCCCGTTAAAATATTTAACAACATTAAATTTCGTACAAAAAGGTTGTATTCATATTTTTCTGTAGGACTAATAGTTGGAGCTATACAACTGGAAATCTTGAGCTTGGTTTTTGAAGGCCAGAAGTAACATAGAGGTCTGCATAATACGAGGTAGGTAGCGACAGCTTAATCACCCTTTGTATCTAGGTATAGATGTAGCAGATCTGCTTTTTCTCTGGGACAGTTTGCTTCCCATCTTATTTACCTGTAGACATCTTCACTGCTTTGTTTCATGATATCTCTCCGCAACATCGTACTTTCACGCTAGCGTTTTTCGCTTCTTTAGTGGAAAGAAAGTGACTCAATTTCTTAGGTATAAGGCGGGAAGGAAGGTTGTTTCGCAACCTGTTGACAAAATGGTTAGGTACGGAGCACAAATTCAGAAGATCAAGAATTGAGATGGGGATGAACCGAGCCCGTTTCAGAAGATGTATTCCAGGGCACATCTTGTGGCAGGTACGAAATCAGTTAAATAGACTGAAGTCGAATTAATGGAACGAAAGGGACGAAATCACTGAAGGAGCCTTATTTGATGACCCTGAATATGCAACGAAATGGAAGTGTAATGACAATAACAAAATTTGTGCCAGAACAAGGCTCTAACTTGGAGGTTTGGACAGATAATTTAACAGTTGAAGTGACTGCTCATGATGTGCAGGAATTTTGATGTGGCGCAAATTTAGAACTTTTGGCATTCCATTACTTCATTGCCTTGTGCGGCTGGGAGTCACGATTTCCCACCGCCCCTTCCCTTTCTTCCCTCTTCCTCTCTTTCAGAAAAGAAAGAACAGACCGCGTCATTCCGAGTGTAATCGGTTCTATCGTGCATGCCCGACATAACAGGCAACACTCAGTTACAGTAACGTTTTCACTGGACGTGAAAACAATAGAAAAAAGCGTATGCACAGTCAATAGCAATGTGATCTTATGGATTTATGTGTAACCTTGTTGTTTGTAGGACCAGTTCTCATCCTGCTCTTGGTCTGTCCTAAGTTTCCATCGCCTTAACCATTACACAATCGTAGCCTGGCTAAGATGATAATCGTAAATTTAAGCTGCTGCAAGTCCATGTCAAACCAACTTGTGCAAGCAGAAACTCCGCACTTTTTCACCACTCTGAATCATGTACGTCTCCCTGCCTCTCTACATCATCAGTACATACATACTCAGTCATCCTGCGTTCGAACAGCGAGAGAAGGAAAACTCCAGGATACGCTGGCACTTCTACGTTAATGTGATATTTAAATCTTCCCTAAGCCTAGTAAGAGAATCTATTAAAGAACAAAAGATGATGCTAGCCTTTAAAATTGCTGCTCCAAGTAAGCGGCACGCGGCAAGGGACTAATTTACATTGAGTGTACTACATGTTTGGATATGAAAATGAATAGCAACAAGGGACCAATTTACATTGAGTGTACTACATGTTTGGATATGAAAACAATTAGTGTTTCAGCGCACACACAAAACTTATGCATGATATCCCGGGAGAATCGGTCATTTTTTTCGCTTAGAGGCCGCGGTTTTCGAGGTATACATGAAAAACATACAAATGTGACATTAAATGTGTTCTATCTTGGAATCCATTCGAGACAGCGCATATATCCTTCTGAACTTTTTTGCTTTAAATGAGCTTTATTATGATATCCCTGAATATTCACCATTTTTTCAGAGACACTGTGTATGGTAGAAGAGACATTTAGATATCACATTTTCTTGTTGGTTGTTTGTGAGAAGTTACCATTCTGCCTCTTGCAACAAGGGGCGATGTGTAGCAGCGTTTGCCGTAAATCGCTGGTGACTGGGTCGTGGCCAAGCGGTACTGCGGCTTTATCGTTCCGCGGTATTGCTGCTCTCATTGTTCAGGGTCCTATGAGGATGTTATGCGAACATGGAATAGACAGTTCAGGAGGGCCGCACTCAACATCCAGGATCGCAACGGGCCTCACGTGACAAGAAACTGAGTGGACGGGCACATTTTTCAGTCAGGTGTGCAGGATCGTCCAACCACATTAAATACCTCGTTGCCGATCTTTTTTGCAGCCTCACAAGTATCTGTAAGAACAATTGTTGCGTTTGCTGTGCATTACAGAAACCCACTTCCTAACCACTTTTGAGCGGACGTGCTACGACTACACAATACTACCTAAGACAATTGTGTAGTTATTTCTTTAATTACACAGATACACATTAACATGAACCGCCCTCTTAGCCTCTCTGGACTAGTCCAGAGATTTTCCCGTCCCTAGCAGCGAGGAGGCGGGCCGCAGCTATCTAACAAAAACCACTGCCAAACTAGTCTACCCTCCGCCACTGATAATGAACAACAAGAACTACAAATTATGAACACAACAAAGAACACACACAAAATTTAATGAACTATTTCCAACACTTATTTTGCTTTAGATAATTGCACGTGGTACACTATTAGAGAGGCAGCAACCACCAACACCACACTTTGGCCTCGCTAACGCTAATCCTAGTGAGGAGAAGCCAACCAGGACATCACCCCTTCCTTTCACTTAATAACCTTTGTACAGTAATGATGAAAGCACATGCCCCAGGAGGTCGAACCAAAGTCGCCACCTCCCCTCTGGACACATTGAAAGCTTCAACAACAGCCTATACGGACTTAAAAAACCGAGTCTCGTTGCTAGGATCCTCCAAGTGCGGATCGGTCTCTGCCGAGGTAAGCCCGCTGAGCCTCTTTCGAAATTGTTGTCGCCAGTTCAGAGAATATTTTATACTTTTCCGCAGCTTTCAAAATGTGAACAATATTTTGTATGGTAGAAGCTGCCTCTCATCTGAGGTAACTTGTTCGTGCACTGAACACTGAAAGATCACATTCTCAGGTGTTCGCAGAGGGGTTCCATAGTCAGACCTCGGAGATGGCCGCCCCCCTAACCGATGTAAATAGACCACATACGGATCATGGCCTACCAAAAATATATTATGCCCTGAAAATGATCTTATTATTTAGTGTCATCCTTACATTTGATTTAAAATGAATGCCCCACTAACTCTTCCTGCCACATATCGAGCTACACGGGTAGCGGAGACTGTGTGTAACGGTTTTTTTAGGTTAGAAGGACTGAGAAAACAACAGAAAGGGCGTCTGTCTAAAAGGGGCCAGGTAAAACACAGTAAGGTAGTTGTAGAAACGATCGGTATTGTACTTGTAAGTTCTGTTGGGAAAGAACCAGAGCTCCAAGTCCTAATAGAAAGCACTGAAGCTCATATAGTTATAGGTACGGAAAACTGGCTAAAGCCGGAAATAAGTTCAGCCGACTTTTTTTTTCAAACGACTAACAGTGTTCAGAAAGCATGGATTAAATACAGATAAATTAAATACACATAAAAACAAGTTTTACATCACCTCGGTTCCGAGAGTTGTGGAACCTGTACAGAAAATTCGAATAGAGGTCAACATAAACATCACTTCCGACCTTTTTATTGCTCATGAAAAACACATAGTGCATGTTGTACCACCATACAGCAAGACCTTCAGAGATGGTGATCCAGACTGCTGTACACTCCGGTACCTCTAATACCCAGTAGCACCTCCTCTTGCATTGACGGATGCCTGTAATCGTCGTGGCATACTATCCACAAGTTCATCGAGGCACTGTTGGTCCAGATTGTCTCACTCCTCAGCGGCGATTCCGCGTAGGTCTCTCAGAGCGGTTGGTGGCTCACGTCGTCCATAAACAGCCCTTTTCAATCTATCCCAGGCATGTTCGATAGGTGTCCTGTCTGGAAAACATGCTGGCCACTCTAGTCGTGCGAGGGCGGCTGCTGTGGTCGTGCGATGTCGTTATCCTAAAGGAAGTCATTCACAAGACGTTCACGACGGGGGCGCGAATTGTCGTCCATGAAGACGAATACCTCGCCAATATGCTGCCCATATGGTTGCACTCTCGGTCGGAGGATGACGTTCACCTATCGTACAGCCGTTACGGTGACTTTCATGACCATCAGCAGCGTACGTCGGCTGCACATAATGTCACCCCACAACAGCAGGGAACCTCCACCTTGCTGCACTCGCTGGACAGTGTGTTTAAGGCGGTCAGCCTGACCGGGTTGCCTCCAAACACGTCTCTGACGATTGTCGGGTTGAAGGCATATGTGACCTCATTGGCGAAGAGAACGTGATGCTAATCCTGTGCGGTTCATTCAGCAAGTTGTAGGACCCATTTGTATCGCGCTGCATGGTGTCGTGGTTGCAAAGATGGACCTCGCCATGAACGTCGGGAGTGAAGTTGCGCATCATGCACTCTATTGCGCACAGTTTGAGTCGTAACAAGACTTCCTGCGGTTGCACGAAAATAATTGAATAACATGGTGGCGATGCCGTCAGGGTTCCTCCGAGCCATAATCCGTAGGCAGCGGTCATCCACTGCAGTAGTAGCCCTAGGGCGGTCTGAGTGAGGCATGTCATTGACAGTTCCTGTCTCTCTGTATCTCCTCCACGTCCGAACAACATCGTTTTGGTTCGTTCCGAGGCGCTTCGACACTTGCCTTATTGAGAGTCCTTCCTGGCACAAAATAACAATGCGGACGGGATTGAACCGCGGTATTGACCATCTAGGCATGGTTGAAGTACAGACACGAACCGTGTACATCCTTCCAGCTGGAACGACTGGTGCTGTTCGGCTGTCGGATCCCTTCCGTCTAATACGCGCTGCTCATGCATAGTTGTCTACATCTTTGGGCTGGTTTAGTGACATCCATGAACAGTCAAAGGAACTGTGTCTGTGATACAATATCACTGTCAACGTCTATCTTCAGGAGTTCTGAACTTGGGTGATACAAACCTGTTTTTGATGTGTGTAATTTCTGAACAGTTCAAAGAAAACTTGAGTCTCATTTCAAATACGTACCCCAATCATACAATTATAGTCGGTGGCGACATCAATCTACCCCTATCCGAAATTGCACTGAAGGCTTTCTCAGATAATTATTTTGAACAATTAGTACATGAGCCCACTCGAAGCGTAAATGGTTGCGAAAGCATACTTGATCTCTTAGCAACAAATAATACTGGACAAATAGGCAGTATCAAGACGGTTCAAATGTGTGTGAAATCTTATGGGACTTAACTGCTAAGGTCATCAATCCGTAAGCTTACACACTACTTAACCTAAATTATCCTAAGGACAAACACACACACCCAGGGAGGACTCGAACCTCCGCCAGAACCAGCCGCACACTCCATGACTGCAGCCCCTTAGACCACTCGGCTAATCCGGCACGGCATGACGGTTATCATGACAACAAGGCAGTTGTTGTTATACTGTATATCGTATCACCCCTAAACATAAGAAAGAAACATCTGTTTAAATAATCTGATAAAAAAGCTCTTTACGCCTTTTTAAGAGACAGTCACTTCTTCTTCCATTCTGATCATGTATGCGTAGAAAAGATGTGGAATGATTTCAGAGAGATAGTACGACGGCAATTGAGATATATACACCACATAAATTAACAAGTAATGGTACTGACCTGCCATGGTACACAAAACGGGTCAGATCACTGTTGCAGAAGCAACGAAAAACGCAAGCCAAATTTAAAAGATCGCAAAATCCCCAGTATTGGCAAAGTTTTGCCGAAGTTCGAAATATAGCGCGTACTTCAATGCGAGATGCTTTTAATAATTTCCACAACGAAACTCTGTCTCGGAATCTGGCAGAAAAACCAAAGAGATTCTGGTCATACATAAAGCACACCAGTGTCAAGACGCAATCAATACCTTCACTGCGCGCTAACAACGGTGAAGTCACTGATGACAGTGCCACAAAAGAAGAGTTCTTAAACACGGTTTTCCGAAACTTCTTCACCAAAGAAGACGAAGTAAATATTCCTAAATTACAATCAAGAACAACTGCCAAGATGAGAAACATAGAAATAGATATCCTCGATGCAGCAATGCAGCTTCAATCAATAAAGGCAAGGCCTCCGGTCCACATTGTATACCAGTCAGTTTCCAGAATATGCTGATACAATAGCTGCATATTTAGCAATTATATACAACCACTCGCTCACAGAGCGATCCGCACCCAAAGACAGGAACAATGCTCAGATCACACTAATACCCGAAAATGGAAGTAGGAATAATCCACTGAATTATAGCACCATATCACTGACATCGATTTGCGGTAGGATTTTGGATCATACACTGTGTTCGAACATTATGGATTACCTGGAAGAAAACGATTTATTGACACACAGTCAGCACGGATTTAGAAAATATCGTTGTTGTGAAACACAACTAGCTCTTTATATTCACGAAGTACTGGGTGCTATCGACAAGGGATGTCAAACTCATTCCATATTTTTAGATTTCCAGAAGGCTTTCACCATCATTCCTCACAAG
This sequence comes from Schistocerca cancellata, assembly GCF_023864275.1. Classification (NCBI taxonomy): domain Eukaryota; kingdom Metazoa; phylum Arthropoda; class Insecta; order Orthoptera; family Acrididae; genus Schistocerca; species Schistocerca cancellata. The sequence continues at coordinate 107,835,322 of NC_064632.1, forward strand.
CGTCTTCTAACCAAACTGCGCGCCTATGGAATATCGCCTCAGTTATGCGACTGGATTCGTGATTTCCTGTCAGAAAGGTAACAGTTCGTAGTTATAAATGGAAAGTCATCGAGTAAAACAGAAGTAATATCCGGCATTCCCCAAGGAAGTGTTATAGGACCTGTATTGTTCCTGGTCTACATGAACGACATAGGAGACAATCTGAGTAGCCTTCTTAGATTGTTTGCAGATGACGCTGTAATTTACCGTCTTGTAAAGTCATCACATGACCAAAACGAATTGCATAATGATTTAGATACGATATCTGATTGGTGCGAGAAGTGGCAATTGACCCTGAATAAAGAAAAGTTTGATGTTATTCACATGAGTACCAGAAGAAATCCTTAAATATCGATTACGCTATAAGTCACACAAACCTGAAGGCTGTAAATACAACTAAATACTTAGGGATTACAGTTGCAAATAACTTAAGTTGGAACGATCACATAAATAGTGCTGTGGGTAGAGCAAACCAAAGACTGCGATTCATAGGCAGAGCACTTAAAATGTCCAATAGGTCTACTGAAGAGGCTGCTTTCAAGACGCTTGTCCGCCCTGTTCTGGAATACTGCTGGGCGATGCGGGATCCGCATCAGGTGGGACTGACGGATGACATCAAAAAAGTGCAAAGAAGGGCAGCTCGTTTTGTGTTATAGTGAAATAGGGGAGATAGTGCCACAGAAATGATACATGAATAGGAGTGGCAATCATTAAATCAAAGGCGTTTTTCGTTGCGACGGGACCTTCTCATGAAATTCCAATCACCAGTTTTCTCCTCCGATTGCGAAAACATTGTGTTGGCACCTATCTACATAGCGATAAATGATCGTCACGATAAAATAAGAGAAATCAGGGTTCGCATGGAAAAATTTAAGTGCTCGTTTTCCCCGCCCCCCGTTCGAGAGTGGAACGGTAGAGAGACAGCTTGAAGGTGGTTCATTGAACCCTCTGCCAAACACTTTATTGTGAATAGCAACGTGATCACGTAGATGTAGCTGAATCTGTCTTTAATAGCGTTAACATTTGCTAGAGGCGCCCCCATAATGTCCGGCACACAGTCTTGCTTCTGCTGCCGATAGAAAGCTGCCTAATGGGCACAGTCCTATAATAACCAGCAGAGCATCTATCAGACTGGTGCTAAAACCACCCACGCATCTCAGCAACACATTCCTCTGCATTCTTCTGACAGCCACTGTCACCTGTACCATGACTGGTCTGTGTGCCCACTCACTTGCACCATGTCCCACGATGGGGCCAAGAAGGCAGTTGTGGTACACGTGAACTGCCTTAGCCGGCATGTGAAAACGCCTCGTATCCATTGTTATTAACTTATTGCATAAGGCCAATGATTTCACTGCAACCTGTTTTATATGAGGTCCAAAACTCCACGCCTAGTCCATATACCCACCCAAATATCGGGCGAGTCATTGCCTTGAAACCATCGCATCACTTATCCAGACTATTGGGTCTCGATTAAACTTACCTGTGAGCAACATAAAAAACGATTTACGTGTTGCTACTGTTAACTTGGACATATTGCACCATTCCTTTCCAATAGCCAGTCTAGATAGTTCCTCTCTGGTGATACGAGTGGCCTATTACCGTTCACTAGTACAACAAGCAATGACACGCAAAACCAAGGCATCCCTCTGCAAGATGTTCAGCAGGTTCATATCTCAAAAAACGGGACTAAAAACCGTTCCCCGGCGACATCCTCGGGATATCGTTTTAGTTACCATGACTCCAGGGGTATTTCATCACAGTAGGCTTCCAGGCAACCATGTAGCAGCTGTGGGCACCTTAAATGAGAGAAGAGCGCTAGCCACCACAGGTTGTCGAAGGCCCCCGAAATGTCCCTCATTATACCAAAAACATACGTTGTTCTGACCAAGTAGACAGTCCGGCATATCTCACTGATCGCATTCTGGATGCAGCGACCCTTGAGGAATCCGAATAACCTATCGCTCATATCATCACAAGCCTGATGGCTTAAGAGTCTGTCAGTGATCAACTTCTCAAAAATCGTGCCCAATACAGCCAGGATTCTGATACTGAAAGGTTCTTACCAGAACTTTTTTTGAAATACCACCTCACCTATCTTCCACCTTGATGGATAGTACCCTATCTGAAAGCACTTATTCAATATTTTGGCTAACACTGGAGTGATCTGATGTTCTAAGCACTGAAAAATATCAGCTGGGATCCCATCAGGGTCCAGTGCTTTCCTTCTGGTAAACGTCTATGGTGCAGCAGCCACGTCCTCCACAGAGAAGGTGCACGGATTCGCGTCAACAACGCATGGCTCCAGCAGTGCTTGGCATACATCCCGCAGCTCTAATGTATCCTCTTCCTCCACGTCATCCGACAGCAGAGTATCCTGAAGCGCTCTTGCGGTCTCTTCTCACGTAGTCCGACCTCCGTCAAGTCTTAACGTGGACACCACAATCGGAGACCGAATCTTTTCCCTGACGAGCTTGTAGGGGACGATCCATCCGTCCGTCCCCAACTGTTCCCACACAAATTGTTCCCAGGATTTCCATCTAACTTTCTGTATCTGATCTTTGCACCTCCATTTAAGCCGCTCGGGGTAGCCGTGCGGTCTGGGGCGTCTTGTCACGGTCCGCGCGGCTCCCCCCGTCGGAGGTTCGAGTCGTCCCTCGGGCATGGATGTGTGTGTCGTCCTTAGAGTAGGTTAGTTTAAGTTACCGATGACCTCAGCAGTTTGGTCCCATAAGACCTTACCACAATTTTACAAATTTTCTCCATTTAAGACGGCGATAAATCTGAAGGTGGTACTACCTCTCTTGTTGGGCAAAACTCCTTTGGTAGTTGCTCGGCGCCCGCCTGACAGACCACTTAAGCGCGGTCAGCTCTGGGGTCCACAAAGTCTTCTGCCTTCTGACATACTTCGCTACACGAGGGACTGTCAGAGCAACAACCGTGTCAATAGAGGATACGAGATCCCCTACCGCCGCATCAATGTCCTCCGGTCATAGCTCCGAAGATCTGGACCAATCGATCCCAGTCTGTTCGAGCATAGTTATAATACTCCTTCCATTGCCCCCAGTCTCCCCCAGTACAACTATGTCATAATTAAAAAAATATGCAGTTATGATCACTCATAGTTTGATGTACCCTTACTCTCTTTTAATCACATTGGGCGTTGCTGTCAGACTAGCAAGTGTAACATCAGTGTTGGAAAATTCACCCGCCCTGCCTGAATAGGTGCCCAGTCTTGTTTAACACTTCCAAGTGTGTTTCCATTTTTAAATTTTCACGGTCATAGTCCCTGTCATCCAGCACCTCACTCTACCAAATTCGAGACTTCAATATATTTTGGATAAATGGCTACATTGATTGTAAAGATTGAAAGCCTTAATTTTATAAATAGATTTCCTTCACTGTGTGATTATCTTCATTGCACACAGTGATCGAAATCCGTCTTTACAATAAAGGATTTCAATCTTTTCGATCAATGCTACTATTTATCCAAAATGTATTATAGAGAGTCGTATCTAGACGTATCAGGGCTCCCATATCACTCTATTCCCACACGCCCCACACCATTACAGAGCCTTCACCAGCTTGAACAATCCCTTTCTAACAAGCAGGGTCCATGGATTCATGAGGTTGTCTCCATACCCGTGCACAACCACTCGCTGAACAAAATTTGAAACGAGACTCGTCCGACCAGGCAACATGTTTCCAGTTACCAACAGTCCAATGTCGGTGTTGACAGGCCAGGCGAGGCGTAAAGCTTTGTGTCGTCCGTTCATCAAGGATACATGAGTGGACCTTGGGCTCCGACTGTCACTAGTTGATGGTCCAGCATTGAAATCTGCTGCAATTTGCGGAAAGGTAGCACTTCTGTAACGTAGAACGATTCTCTTCAGTCGTCATTGGTCCTGTTCTTGCAGCACCTTTATCCGGCAGCAGCATTGTCGGAGATTTGATATTTTACCGGATTCCTGATATTCAGGGTACACTCGTGAAATGGTCGTACGGGAAAATCTCCACTTCATCGCTATCTCGGAGATGCTGCATTCCATGGCTCGTCCGCCGACTATAACACTATGTACAAACTCACTTAAATCTTGATAATCTGTCATTGTAGCAGCAGTAACCGATCTAACAACTGCGCCAGACACTTGTTGTCGTATATAGGCGTTATCGACCGCAGAGGCGTTATTCTGCCTGTGTACATATCTCTGTATTTGAATTCGCAGCCCTATACCAATTTCTTTGGCGCTTCAGTGTACATAAACAAGGACATTTAAGAGTTAACAGATGATGAACCAAAAACGGAAAATATCAATTAGAACATCAGGCTGAAAGTCGCCAACACAGAGAGTGTGAACACCTGTAAGACCTCAGCGTAACTGTGGGTAAAAGAAGCAGCTCAAAACATCCAACAACAGGGAGTAGTAATTGGAGACTTCAACAGCCATAACGCACAATGGGGCTATAGAAGTACGATCGAAGATGTCACGAAGCTATCGCAATGGGGTGAAATGGAGCGCCTTTCCTTATTATTCGACGGGAAGCACAAAGGGACATTCCACTCAGCTAGATGGGCACAAGATGACAATCAAGACTTCTGTTTTGTTACCAGTGACAACAAAGGTTACCCCTGCAAAGTAGCAAGAAGGTGCTCAGTGATTTTTCCTAGGAACCAAAACCGACTTGTTGTGGTGAACATTGGACACCAAATCCCAATAGTGAATTCTATACCAAAGCCAAGATGGAACTTTCCTAAAGCCAAATGGGAAAATTTCACAGAAAAGGTTGATTATATTATCCAGCTTATTCCACGTACTTTTAGGCATTATGCCTACTTTCCAGACTGACTCATTCCATTGCCAGAAAACATATTCTAAGGGGCTGCATGGAATCCTAGATGCCAGGAATTGTATGAATAATTTAAAATGACTCAAGATACCTAGATAACAGATGAGATGATCTCGGTTCTAGACTCAGCTAGGCAAAATAAATGGAGGGACCTAACGAAAAACATGTCTTTCCAACTTTCGAGAAAGAGAAATTGGAACCTGCTAAGGAAGCTAGGTAGAGCCACAAAATCTAATAACTAGTTAACTAGCATCTAGGATTGTTTGTCTACAAGGAAGTCAAGAAATAACGAGGAAAAAAAACTCAAAGGAATGAAACGTGAGCTAAAATCTGCAATGTCTCAAGCACAGTCTTCTGAATTTAGAAAAAAAACCTCCATAGTCTAAGTTGATTCAGTCTTAGACATCTAGAAACAAGGTAAGCCGGCCGGTTTTCTTGGCATATATCGGGAGTTCCTTCAACATGCTGGTCAAAGTGCAGAGCAGTGGCTATCTGCATTGTTTAACGAAATGCTCGTAAAAAGCAGACTGCCAAATCTTTTTGAGAGAACGATGATAATTACCCTCCTGAAGCCGTAAAAACTTGGTAACAATCCCGAACATCGTAGACTTATTTCACTTCTAAGTGTCTACCGTAAACTACTGGAGAGAGTAGACAGTAAGATTAGACAGTAAGATAGCACCGACTATACTGAAGCACATTCATTTAGAACAAGTTGTCTTTATACCAGTCCCCAGCTGCAGCTTTTTTTTTTCTTTTTGGTCATCAGTCTACTGACTGGTTTGATGCGGCCCGCCACGAATTCCTTTCCTGTGCTAACCTCTTCATCTCAGAGTAGCACTTGCAACCTACGTCCTCAATTATTTGCTTGACGTATTCCAATCTCTGTCTTCCTCTGCAATTTTAGCCCTCTGCAGCTCCCTCTAGTACCATGGAAGTCATTCCCTCATGTCTTAGCAGATCATCCTCTCCCTTCTCCTTATCAGTGTTTTCCACATATTCCTTTCCTCTCCGATTCTGCGTAGAACCTCCTCATTCCTTACCTTATCAGTCCACTTAATTTTTAATATTCGTCTATAGCACCACATCTCAAATGCTTCGATTCTCTTCTGTTCCGGTTTTCCCACAGTCCATTTTTCACTACCATACAATGCTGTACTCCAGACGTACATCCTCAGAAATTTCTTCCTCAAATTAAGGCCGGTATTTGATATTAGTAGACTTCTCTTGGCCAGAAATGCCTTTTTTGCCATAGCGACTCTGCTTTTGATGTCCTCCTTGCTCCGTCCGTCATTGGTTATTTTACTGCCTAGGTAGCAGAATTCCTTAACTTCATTGACTTCGTGACCATCAATCCTGACGTTAAGTTTCTCGTTGTTCTCATTTCTACTACTTCTCATTACCTTCGTCTTTCTCCGATTTACTCTCAAATCATACTGTGTACTCATTAGACTGTTCATTCCGTTCAGCAGATCATTTAATTCATTTCACTTTCACTCAGGATAGCAATGTCATCAGCGTATCGTATCATTGATATCCTTTCACCTTGTATTTTAATTCCACTCGGGAACTAACACGAATTCTTTACAGACGAATGGAAAAACTAGTAGAAGCCAACCTCGGGGAATATCAGTTTGGATTCCGTAGAAATACTGGAACACGTGAGGCAATACTGACCTTACGACTTACCTTAGAAGAAAGATTAAGGAAAGGCAAACCTACGTTTCTAGCATTTGTAGACTTAGAGAAAGCTTTTGACAATGTTGATTGGAATACTCTCTTTCAAATTCTAAAGGTGGCAGGGGTAAAATACAGGGAGCGAAAGGCTATTTACAATTTGTACAGAAACCAGATGGCAGTTATAAGAGTCGAGGGACATGAAAGGGAAGCAGTGGTTGGGAAGGGAGTAAGACAGGGTTGTAGCCTCTCCCCGATGTTATTCAATCTGTATATTGAGCAAGCAGTAAAGGAAACAAAAGAAAAATTTGGAGTAGGTATTAAAATCCATGGAGAAGAAATAAAAACTTTGAGGTTCGCCGATGACATTGTTATTCTGTCAGAGACAGCAAAGGACTTGGAAGAGCAGTTGAATGGAATGGATGGTGTCTTGAAGGGAGGATATAAGATGAACATCAACAAAAGGAAAACGAGGATAATGGAATGTAGTCGAATTAAGTCGGGTGATGTTGAGGGTATTAGATTAGGAAATGAGACACTTAAAGTAGTAAAGGAGTTTTGCTATTTGGGGAGCAAAATAACTGATGATGGTCGAAGTAGAGAGGATATAAAACGTAGACTGGCAATGGCAAGGAAAGCGTTTCTGAAGAAGAGAAATTTGTTAACATCGAGTATAGATTTAAGTGTCAGGAAGTCATTTCTGAAAGTATTTGTATGGAGTGTAGCCTTGTATGGAAGTGAAACATGGATGGTAAATAGTTTGGACAAGAAGAGAATAGAAGCTTTTGAAATGTGGTGCTACAGAAGAATGCTGAAGATTAGATGGGTAGATCACATAACTAATGAGGAAGTATTGAATAGGATTGGGGAGAAGAGAAGTTTGTGGCACAACTTGACCACAAGAAGGGATCGGTTGGTAGGACATGTTCTGAGGCATCAAGGGATCACCAATTTAGTATTGGAGGGCAGCGTGGAGGGTAAAAATCGTAGGGGGAGACCAAGAGATGAATACACTAAGCAGGTTCAGAAGGATGTAGGTTGCAGTAGGTACTGGGAGATGAAGAAGCTTGCACAGGATAGAGTAGCATGGAGAGCTGCATCAAACCAGTCTCAGGACTGAAGACCACAACAACAACAACAACGGGAACCTTTCTTTTATTTCCACCATTGCTTCCTCGACGTACAGATTGAAGAGTAGGGGCGAAAGGCTACAGCCTTGTCTTACACCCTTCTTAATACGAGCACTTCGTTCTTGATCGTCCACTTTTATTATTCCCTCTTGGTTGTTGTACATATTGTATATGACCCGACTCTCCCTATATCTTACCCCTACTTTTTCAGAATCTCGAATAGCTTGCACCATTTTATATTGTCGAACGCTTTTTCCAGGTCGACAAATCCTATGAAAGTGTCTTGATTTTTCTTTAGCCTTGCTTCCATAACTAGCCGTAACGTCAGAATTGCCTCTCTCGTCCCTTTACTTTCCCTAAAGCCAAACTTATCGTCACCTAGTGCATTCTCAATTTTCTTTTCCATTCTTCTGTATATTATTCTTGTAAGCAGCTTCGATGCATGAGCTGTTAAGCTGATTGTGCGATAGTTCTCGCACTTGTCAGCTCTTGCCGTCTTCGGAATTGTGTGGATGATGCTTTTCCGAAAGTCAGATGGTATATCGCCAGACTCATATATTCTACACACCAACGTTAATACTCGTTTTGTTGCCACTTCCCAAAATGATTTTAGAAATTCTGATGGAATGTTATCTATCCCTTCTGCCTTATTTGACCGTAAGTCCTCCAAAGCTCTTTTAAATTCCGATTCTAATACTGGATCCCCTATCTCTTCTAAATCGACTCCTGTTTCTTCTTCTATCACATCAGACAAATTTTCACCTCATAGAGGCTTTCAATGTATTCTTTCCACCTATCTGCTCTCTTCTCTGCATTTAACAGTGGAATTCCCGTGGCACTCTTAATGTTACCACCGTTGCTTTTAATTTCACCAAAGGTTGTTTTGACTTTCCTGTATTCTGAGTCTGTCCTTCCGACAATCGTACCTTTTTCGATGTCTTGGTTGGTTGGTTTGGGGGATGAAAGGGACCAGCGACTTGTACTTCTGTATTCCTGATTTTCCCGGAACATGTTTGTACTTCCTCCTTTCATCAATCAACTGAAGTATTTCTTCTGTTACTCATGGTTTCTTCGCAGCTACCTTCTTTGTACCTATGTTTTCCTTCCAAACTTCTGTGATGGCCCTTTTTAGAGATGTCCATTCCTCTTCAACTGTACTGTCTACTGCGCTATTCCTTATTGCTGTATCTATAGCGTTAGAGAACTTCAAACGTATCTCGTCATTCCTTAGTACTTCCGTATCCTCTTTGCGTATTGATTCTTCCTGACTAATGTCTTGAACTTAAGCCTACTCTTCATCACTACTATATTGTGATCTGAGTCTATATCTGCTCCTGGGTACGCCATGCAATCCAGTATCTGATTTCGGAATCTCTGTCTGACCATGATGTAATCTAATTGAAATCTTCCCGTATCTCCCGGCCTTTTCCAAGTATACCTCCTCCTCTTGTGATTCTTGAACAGGGTATTCGCTATTACTAGCTGAAACTTGTTACAGAACTCAATTAGTCTTTCTCCTCGTCCATTCCTTGTCCCAAGCCCATATTCTCCTGTAACCTTCTCTTCTACTCCTTGCCCTACAACAGCATTCCATGACTATTAGATTTTCGTTCCCCTTTACATACTGCATTACCCTTTCAATATCCTCATAAACTATCTCTATCTTTTCATTTTCAGCTTGTGACGTCGGCATGTATACCTGAACTATCGTTGTCGGTGTTGGTCTGCTGTCGATTCTGATTAGAACAACCTGGTCACTGAACTGTTCACAGTAACACACCCTCTGCCCTACCTTCCTATTCATAACGAATCCCACACCCGTTATACCATTTTCTGCTGCTGTTGATATTACCCGATACTCATCTGACCAGAAATCCTTGTCTTTCTTCCACTTCACTTCACTGACCCCTACTATATCTAGATTGAGCATTTGCATTTCCCCTTTCAGATTTTCTAGTTTCCCTACCACGTTCAAGCTTCTGACATTCCACGCTCCGACTCGTAGAACGTTATCCTTTCGTTGATTATTCAATCTTTTTCTCATGGTAACCTCCCCCTTGGCAGTCCCATCTCGGAGATCCGAAAGGGGGACTATTCCGGAATCTTTTGCAAATGGAGAGATCATCATGACACTTCTTCAATTACAGGCCACATGTCCTGTGGATACACGTTACGTGTCTTTAATGCAGTGGTTTCCATTGCCTTCTGCACCCTCATGTCGTTGATCATTGCTGATTCTTCCGCCTTTGGGGGCAATTTCCCATCCGTAGGACAAGAGAGTGCCCTGAACCTCTATCCGCTCCTCCGCCCTCTTTGACAAGGCCGTTGGCAGAATGAGGCTGACTTCTTATGCCGCGAGTCTTCGGCCGCCAATGCTGATTATTTATCAAAATTCAGGCAGTGGCGGGGATCGAACCCGGGACCGAAGACGTTTTGATTATGAATCAAAGACGCTACCCCTACACCACGGGTTCCACTGCAGCTATCAACTTACATACATAACGGCTTCGACGATCAAAAGAAAACAATGTCCATATTTATTGACTTAACATCAGCATATGATACAGTGTGCCGGGAAGGCATTCTTCTAAAATTCTGAAGAATAGTTCCAAGCGAAAGAATTGCACAGCTAACCAATAACATGTTACTCATCAGGAATTTCCGAGTTCGCCTAAATGGTCAACTAAGCAACGGGTACAATTTGCGAGCTAACATCCCAAAGATGTTCGGACTCACATGAGGTTCCTCTTCGTCGAAATGTCTTGGCTCCTCCTCGTCTATGGGTTGAACCGCAAGTGTCGCATTACACGCCCTAAATTAGACACTTGTGACCCTTTGGTAAAACTGTCTGGCTGATGGCACGTTTGCGAAATATAACGTTAATGTAACATACATAATTTGGTTAGAATAATGTTTATTCAGAAAGCAAACTAATAGCGAAAGTGGTTTATTTAGAGATACTGTTACACTCGGGCTCATATCTATTTGATACAGTTCGATCATTCACAGTCTCATCGCGAAACACAAGTCCTTGACTGCACGAAAAGTTAAAGTTCACACCAGGCGCGCGGGTGCTCACCGCTCAGAGACAAAGTCCCGCGGTACCACATATCGCGAAATTTTCTAAATCGTTTCACTTCCTAGCTCCCTAACGACCGACCGTCCGCTTTCACGTCTCAATCCGAACTGTACCCTTTGGTGCCTCCAGCCGAACTGTCCGCTTTCGCGTCTGCACCAGCACTGTCTTCTGTCTGTCCCCGTCCGCGTTTTCTCTCGCGCCGAACAAATTCGGTCAACTGACTAGGGCAGTTCTCTTTCCTGAGGCCGTCCATCTGATTGGCTACAGCTTATTCTACGTTATTTTAGTTTTTAACACATTTAAATAATCAAGACTTGACCACTTTCACGTTCTAAATAAAGTAACAATAATATCCATTACCTAATAAACGTTAAATTCGTTTACGTAAAACCAGTACAATTTTGCTTCTTAACATTGAATGTCACGGCCAGTAACCTTGCAACAATGTGGAAAACAAATAAAGAACAAAAGTAAATGTTATGGGCTAAACTTCAGAAGAAATATTCTATTACCTAAAGATTAAAAAAGGTGTCATGCTGTCATCGTTCGATGTGTTTTGTGTGGGGAAATGATGATTTGATGCTTAAAGGAAAATACCGATAATTTAAATTTACTATAGCTTTTAAACAAATAAAGTCATAGAGTTGATGTATACAACATATGTCATCTTAATGATGCTCTTCTTTATGAACTATCGATCGTTAAGATCGACCAAAGCGTTCACACTTTAGCATTCAGGTCTTTCTTCAAAAGTTGTTAATTTCACTTTAACAGTATATTCTAAACTATTATAGATATGATCAGTATTCAATTTTATTGGGATCACCATGATAATTTATGGAGGATGGGAGATTAAAATTATTGTGGCTTCGTTCCCTGAATTTCTATAGAATTAAATACTTTCCATAAATGTTTCCCTTTATGGCCGATCTTAGGTCCGCCGTATTTAACACCGCTACGTATCCCTGGCCACAAAAGCCTTCTACTGGGTTTCCCTATGACGTAGGTTCTCGTCTGTCTCACTCGCATACTACAGCGCTTAGGCTTCAATAGACAACAGAACCTGCGAGTTTCCCCAAAATGGTTCAAATGGCTCTGAGCACTATGTGACTTAGCTTCTGAGGTCATCAGTCGCCTAGAACTTAGAACTAATTAAACCTAACTAACCTAAGGACATCACACACATCCATGCCCGAGGGAGGATTCGAACCGGCGACCGGAGCGGTCACTCGGCTCCAGACTGACTTTCCCCATCTCGTGGTGAATCTGCGCCCTTTGTGGCTTGCGGTCCTGGACGATAGGGTTCGTTTCACGATTCCTGTAGGCTGACTCTTTCAGCCATATATTTAAATGAGAGCTCAATGTTCGTTAACTTACAAATTTAAATGACGGACTACCACAAGGGACCACTACTTTTCAATTTATATCTTGCCGATGTATCAAAAACGAAAGAAAGAAAATTTATCTATGGTGATGACATCGCCTTGGTGTTGCAGTCTAATGAGTTTACAACTTCAGAAATGACTCTCTTTCAGGATTTACGAACTGTAGATGACTTTTTTTAATGTATGGCGACATAGGGTAAATTAAAACAACACTGAATCATCCACCTTCCATCAGGCACGCTGGCTATAAACAGTAAATTGGCTTTAGAAATAAGTTGCAGTCGTATAACGCATTCCCAAAACACCTTGGCGTGACCGTGGATCTCCCACTACCTTATAAAAAATAGCTAACTGAGACAGCCTCAAAAATTAGAACCATTAACAACATATTACACAAACTTTTTGGAACAAGTTGGGGAACTGAGGCATCAGTTCTGAAAACAACTGCAGTATCAGTAGTGTATTCTGTTGGTGAATACTGCTGCCCAGAATGGTTGGATAGTGCCCATAAGACATGGTTGATACACAGCTGAATGTGGCCATGAGAAGTATATCTGGAACAATAAAATACACACCCACACAATAGCTATCTGTTGTGTCTAATACTGAACCACCGCATATATGACGTTAAGAAAAGTTGAAAACGGAATGGAAAAAATGTTCCAAAAATCCCGAACTGTCGCTACACCAGGACTGTGATGCCAGTCAAAGGCAACGACCGAAGTTTAAAAAACCCTCCTGGAGACTTGGCAAAAGGTTCAAAAAGTTTACTTCTGAAGGACTCCAGCCAGAGACAGAATGGCTGGATGAGTGGTTCACAGCCAGTCCTGACTCTGGAGCTCTCACTGTCGATCCTACAAGAACTCCTCCTGGTTTCCACCTACCTACGAGGTTGTTGACCATCCTAAATTGGATACACACCAAGCACGGAAGATGCCCGGACTTGAAGCACAAGTGGGGAGTCGCTGAAAGTGACAAGTGCGGTAGTGAACACAAGCGACAAACAGTACACCATATAGTCACAGAATATCCTCTACAGAAATATGCTGGAACTCTGTCCAGCATGCGTGACGTCCATGAGGTTGCAGTCTCCTTACATACCCATATATAATCAATTACTTGCCAACACTTAAAGAAATTACCTATATATTACAACCTTAAACTTAGAATATCTGTACTGTTCATAGAAATTACCTTTTATTTTCCATTAGGTATAATTCATCTAGGTGTTTTTCTCTAAACATCTTCTGTTGAAGTGGATAATTCTATGTTATTGACTTAATCTAAGACTTTCCTATTCAGGGATAAATGTAATTTATTTTATGCGTACTTTATGTATTTCGTGTTGCCATTAACACCATTACTGCTCAATCTAAGTAATGTATCCTTGGTATTGTATGAAAAAGAGCTCGATAGCCATGCAACACACCTAACGTAATTTTAACTGACCAAGGCTGCTAGGAAAATTACCGTAGTCTGCGCTTACTTATAATAGTCTGCAGTAGCATACGACGGTTTTACAACTCTAGATGAAACTTATTTCTGCGCACAGCATCGCGATGGATTGATCCATTTGTGGAAGTTCCGAGGAGACTAAACGATTCGTCATCATCATACCGGCCTATAGTAGGTTCGGCGAGAGAAGAACTCTGACATTTGCAATGCGCTTTGTGGTGTTGCTTCGCGCGATCACGTAACGCGATTTTATATACACGTCTAAGGCATCTCCTCATGTCCATAGCTATATAGATGTCTGCTGATCTCGTCAGCACCCGTCTACGTTGTTGTGTACACTGCACTATCATTTCTGTCAGCGTACCCGATAAGAGGGATGGAAGGCGTTACGTTCCCAACATGCTAAGGCTGATGACTATGGCGTATCTATGATACCTCCATGACGTTCATATTCGACAAGGTAACGCAATTTTTGCATGGAAAATGTAATATCCAACATTTTTTTCACGAACTTCACCGTTTTAATTGTATGAATTTTGTATTTCCTTTTTCTTTTCATAATTTCTCCTGAAAAATTACTCTCTTCCAAATAACAATTTATCTGACACAAATATCCCATTTTAATATGTTGTTCGATGAAAGTGAATGTGTGTAGCCTTTGGACTAGCAGAGCACGTACTTTCTGCTTTCGGTGAAACAGAGCTCACATTATCTGCACTTTCGAAACTGATTGAAGTTTCAAAAGTTATCATGGACAGTAGAACACAAAATCTATTTAGCTGATGTCGTCAAGTAAAGTTTTTCTAGAGGGATATAGTTCAGTGTATATCTAAATTAATCGGTTTATGTGTTTTATCTATGTACAGTTCATGGCACATTAAAGTATTGTCTTTCTTTCCATGGAAGTCAGCACAACTTTGAGCAGTACAGTGGGGGTTCAGTAAGTAATGCAACGAATTTTCCTTCTGAAAATAGGTTGGTTATTATTCAGAGTTCCAGTACGCCATATTATTCCCCTCTCTTTAGGAGACAAAAACCTATTTTTAAACACAATCCCCGTTGGTTTCGACGGACTTGCACCAACTTACTGAGAGGGCCCGTGAATCCGAGTAGTACCACGCGATTGGTCGACGTCGGAGCCAACATCTTGCTGCATCAATAACCTCCCCGTCATCTACGTACTGCTTCCCACAGAGTTCATCCTTCATTGGGCCAAGCAGATGAAGTCGGAAAGCGCGAGTTCCGGCCTTTTGGGTAAATGAGAAAGAACAGTGCAGTAAAGTTCTGTGAGTCCCACTTGGGTGCAAAGGCTTGCGTGAGGCCTAGCGTTGTCAAGGAGAAGTTCGTTTGCACGAGGGCTATTCGGAAAGTAAGGAACGATATGTCGCGAAATGGAAACCACAGTGAAAATCAAAACTGTTCTATTCGCAACAGTTAGCTACAACCTCCAGCTGTTTATCTCCATAGTCGGCGATCCGATTTAGACGTTTGTCGTAGCGTTGTGCCAACTTTCCAATACCCTCGTTATAGAAGGCAGCCACCAGTGCTTTCTGCCATTTCTCTATTCTGGCCTACAGCTCGTTGTCTGTGCTAAAATGTCTTCATAGACAGCGGTTCACGTGAGGAGAGACGAAACTCAGAGGGAGACAATTACGGGCTGCATTGTGGGTAATTAAAAATTTTCAATTGAAAACGATGCAGGATCATCTTCATTGTTCCTGCAGAATGCGGCTGATAATTGTCTTGAAGAAGAAAACGCACGAAAGTTATGTAATGTTGGCTGCATAGCTTCAGGCGAAATTTCTCACCAGGCCCTCGTACTTGGCGGGAGACACTATTGTTGTAGTTATCTTTATGTGTGCTCAGAACTAGAAATAAAGACGTAATGCGATCGACGGGCATACTAGAGACACTGCCCAACACACCTGTGGAAAACTTCATCGGATTTTCACTGTGGTTTCCATTTTGCGACCAATCGATCCTTACATTCCGAATAACGCTCGTATTTTTGTGGTAACTAGCACGCTGATGTCGTTTCTTCAGTTTCCTGAGAGTGCACACTTCCGAGTTGATCGTTTCTCCATGACGGAGGACGTCAAACTGAATAACCCCTACAAAGTCCCAGAAGACCGTTACCGCGTCTTTACCGGCTGTCGGTGTTGCTTTGAGTTCTTGCTTCGGAGGAGAGGGGGTGTGGTGCCACTCCTTTCGTCGCCATACTGATTCCCGCTCGAAGTGATAAAACGCATGTTTCATGGACTATGACGAATTTCGACAAAAAAATTGTCACCATCAGCCACGTAACGCGCTAGAAATTCCGCGCGGATGGTCCCAATCGGCGAGAAGCCCAAAGGGCACAGACATTTAACTACAACAACTGGTGGGCGAGTGTGGCAGCACTACCAACAGAGTCGTCCGGTTGTGCAGCGAGGTGTTTGAGTGCGCTCTGTCAACTACCCTGAATAAGAGTTTCAGCACGTATCACCATTACAGGAGTCACAGTTGTGTGAGGCCGGCCGGCACGCGTGAGAGGGACAGGTTTGCGTCACCTTGTTGCGAAGATGACAGACGCTTTACCCAACAATTCATCCTGCTGTTGCTCACTGCTAGGTCCTCGCAGACATTCTGCAGGCCCCTACGAACATCTGTGACGCTCTGGTTCATGCCAAGAGAAACCCAATGACAGCTCTCTGTTTGGAAGACACCTCCACTAAGAACGCAAATTTGAAGGCTACGTATAGCGCCGCCAACTATCAGAACTTAATGGAAATGAACTTAACGGAAATATAGGGGCTTAAGGCGGCAATATTTCGCAATTTCCCATAACAGAGGCTGCATTTCTTTCAACCGACAGAGGCCGAGCAAAGGGATGTATTGCCTTACCTAGTGAACGCGACACATATATTCAGATAAGACAACTAAACAGTGTGGTATGGCAGAAGGAAGGTACTTCCTGATGAATGAAATTTTTGCTTTCTTGGCGATTAAAAATATTGCGACTATACTTTGCAGCAATCGTAATCCACGGCTTCTGTGTGTTTGTAAGTAGGCTGTTTATGTTTTCTTTATGTAAGTAGGCTGTTTATGTTTTCTTATTGGCAACGTTACGTAGCGCTCGGTATGAAAATCACTGGCTGTGCTGTGTGCTGTCTGTAGCTAGTTTGCATTGTTGTCTGCCATTGTAGTGTTGGGCTGTCGGCTGTTAACAGCGCGTAGCGTTGCGCAGTTAGAGGTGAGCCGCCAGCAGTGGTGGATGTGTGGAAGGAAATGGCGGAGTTTTGAAATTACATATATTATGACTTTTGATGATATTAAGGTAAATACATTGTTTGTTCTCTATTAAAATCTTTCATTTGCTAACTATCCCTCTCAGTAGTTAGTGCCTTCCGTAGTTTGAATCTTTTATTTATCTGGCAGTAGTGGCGCTCGCTGTATTGCAGTAGTTCGAGTAAGGAAGATTTTTGGTGAGGTAAGTGATTTGTGAAACGTATAGGTTAATGTTAGTCAGGGCCATTCTTTTGTAGGGATTTTTGAAAGTCAGACTACGTTGCGCTAAAAATATTGTGTCAGTTTAAGCACAGTCGTGTACAATTGTTCAAAGGGGACGTTACATGTTTTAAGAAATAATTGCATTTTTTTCGGTAGAAGATGCTGTATAGTTTATTTTCCAACAACTACAGTAGACCCTAAGGCAGCTTCTGGAAGAATACAAAGAGGTTTTTATGTGGCTCTTACTCTGTTGTTATGCGTGAAATGATCAGAAGTTATGGTTTAAAATGGTTTAAATGGGTCTGAGCACTATGGGACTTAACATCTGAGGTCATCAGTGCCCTAGAACTTAGAACTACTTAAACCTAACTAACCTAAGGACATCACACACATCCATGCCCTAGGCAGGATTCGAACCTGTGACCGTAGCAGTCGCACGGTTCCGGACTGAAGCGCCTAGAACCGCTTGGCCACCGCGGCCGGCTCAGAGGTTATGCACTGATCTGTTTCAAGAGCCACTAGTCCGTAGCACACAATTAGCGTGAAGTGTGGGAAGCATACTCGATAAACCTTAAAATAATAATATTTCATTCATTTCCTCGAATTCTCTAAGAGAAATCGATAGATATAGATTGTATCTTTATTTCCCGCCCTCATATAAACAAGCACCAGTCTGCACTAATAAATGTTGTATCATTGTACTTCCCGCTTCAGAAAGACATCAAAACTTTCTTGTAGTGACTTATTTCTCATATTATTACTTCACCGTTGTAAGGAACATCAGCAAAGAGAGTTGTTCCCTTATTCCTTGAAAGTTCGACCCGCTTTAATCATTATATTCTTCTCAAGCAACATCGTGTCACACAGAGAAGGCATCAAATAACGCAAAAAACGAGTAATGTTACGTTAAGGAATAAATAACCTCCCCTTTAGTGATCAACAGTTTCTGCACGGCCTTCCAAGATATGAATTACATTCTAAAAGACCACGAAAACATGAGTTCGGATCACACACAAAGCATATTGCAAAAAAGATTTGTCCTCGCACCTTCCAAAACTTGGAGACACAATGTTAACAATATGCACCACTAATCAAAGCGATCACAATGGTATTACGCATTCGTTCCTGCTTGCAGATATATATTACAATACGATTTTAGAATAAAACTATGAGAAGTAATTAACACCCAAATTACCAAATAGCAGAGCGATTATTAGCAGTGTTGTATACGAATACAGCGTACGGCCGCTGAAGTAGTGTCGTACAGGATTGTGCCTCCACGCAATCTAAAGTCTACGTGAACCACGTTTTGTAGCGCGCTGAAAGGAATTGTACTCATAAACTTTTATGTATCTGATTACCTATGTTCATTCGACTTGAATGGTTGGGGGCGATGGCGGGGACGGGGGGAGGGTGGAGGGAGGCTGAGAATGGGTGTGGTATGTTGTCTCACTATGCCCTATGCCACTGAAATACGAAATTATTGTCACAACGTGTCAGTATACACATTATCGCTAAATTTCTGTTGTTAAAAACGGCAATCTCTCAACCGCACTTTCCTTCTCTTCACCCTTCTCCCTGTTATGCAAAGGTTTTCAAATATCGTAAATTGTGATAAATGTCTTTGAACCGAATTCAAGGTACAACCCGTTGGGTGGACACTGATGCCCGAAAGATGATGTGAAATCCCCCTTATTTTCTTTCTCAGTTGCAGACACAATGTAAGTGATAAGTAAAGCTTCTTTGCCGGCCGGGGTGGCCGAGCGGTTCTAGGCGCTACAGTCTGGAGCCGCGCGACCGCTACGGTCGCAGGTTCGAATCTTGCCTCGGGCATGGATGGCCGGCCGCGGTGGTCTAGCGGTTCTGGCGCTGCCGTCCGGAACCGCGGGACTGCTACGGTCGCAGGTTCGAATCCTGCCTCGGGCATGGGTGTGTGTGATGTCCTTAGGTTAGTTAGGTTTAAGTAGTTCTAAGTTCTAGGGGACTTATGACCTAAGATGTTGAGTCCCATAGTGCTCCGAGACATTTGAACTTTTTTTTTGCATGGATGTGTGTGATGTCCTTAGGTTAGTTAGGTTTAAATAGTTCTAAGTTCTAGGGGACTAATGACCTCAGAAGTTAAGTCCCATAGTGTTCAGAGCCATTTGAACCATAAAGCTTCTTTTGTGATACGAGTCATGTTGATGTTATCGGTAAGTCCTGATTATGTTTCACCACTGATGCTGGCTGTAGGTGTGCCAGTACAGGTCAGCTACTGAAGGGTAGTAACGATGGAGGAAAGATGGAATAACGAACGAACACTCTGTTAGACGGAGTTTAGAATGTCAGAAATTTGAACGTGGTGAGAAGACTACAATTCTGGAAAGGGAAATGATAATGTTCAGTCCAGAGATAAAGGGAGAAATTGAAGTGAAAGTAAGTGAAGTGAAATGAAATGAAATGTAGCTATTTGTGAGCAGACGAATATAACGTGATATTAAAAGCAGCAGAATGGAAAAGCAGTGCAGAAAGTTGCTGCGAACAGGAGATAGGCACTTTAAGAGTCGACGGCAGATCAACGCCAACAAGAATACTTCGGGGTATACGTTTCATGCCAAAAGGAGGAGATGAATGCTAGGGAAAATCTATGAAGATATTCAACGGATAATTCAGCATGTAACGGGAGATGAAAATCTAATAGTCGTTTGGGATTGGAACGCTGCAGTGGGGGAATGAATAAATGAAAGAGTTGCAGGATAATTTGGCCTATGTAGTACAAATGAGAGAGGAGAAATACTAATATCAACTAGTAGACCTAATAGCGAATAGACTGATTAAGAATCATATGAGGAGAAAGTGTACCAAGAAAAGTCTTGGAGGCCCGGGAAGATTGCAGAGGTTTATTGCGTGGTCTGACACGGATTCTGAAATCAGCTGTAGGAATGTAAGGCGAACCTAGTAACAGACGTAGATTCACATTACAATATAGTACTGTTGAATAAGTAAGATAGTTCGGAAAAATCAACGTGGGAAAAAAAGATACTGAAGTACTGCAGAATGATGACACGCGTTCGAACTTTTCTGATGAAGTAACTATTGCGATAATGAATGTCACAGTACGGAGACAAGTTGAAGAAAAAAATTGACATCTCTAAAAAGGGTAATCACAGAATTTATACAGAAAAAAATAAGTACAAGGAAAAAAACTGGGAGGAATCCGTGGCTAACTGATCAGATAATTCAATTGATCGACGATGAAGCCGTTAGAGAAATGTTCAGGGAGAAAGAGAAACAGAGCCAATGCAAACCACTTACGAACGAAATAAATGGCATGGAAACGGAAAAGGAGTGGCTGCAGGAAAAATATAAATAAATCGATAAAAAAGGTTGTCTGAAGGATGAAAGCAATAGAAAAGTCGAAACGACCTTCGGTGAAATTAAAAACACTGGCGGCAACATTAAGAGTACAACAAATTCCAGTGTTCATTGTAGAAGAGAGAGTGGATTGTTGGAAAGAACAGAGTGCTAATCTCTGATAATCTCTAACATTGAGAGGGGGGGGGGGAGTAGGGGAGTACCACTTGTCTGATGATGTGACAGAAGAGTCAGTATGGACGACGCAGATAATTTAGTATTAGAGTCTGGGTATAACATATTTTTGGAACGCTGGAGATGAAATACAGCGGTAGGCGTGGTTAACATTCCTTAGGAGTTCTAAATCTCTGGCGAGAACCGGTTGGGGGAGGGGGGAGGGGGGGTGGGGCGGGTCCGGCCGCGGTGGCCGAGCGGTTCTAGGCGCTTCAGTCCGGAACCGCTACGGTCGCAGGTTCGAATACTGCCTCGGGCATGGATGTGTGTGATGTCCTTAGGTTAGTTAGGTTTAAGTAGTTCTAAGTTCTATGCTCAGAGCCATTTGAACCATTTGTGTGGCGGGGCAACGAAGGGCATGGTAACCAAATCTATCCTTGAGGTCTTGACGGAATTCCTTCCCATATTCTTCACTGTAGCCCCAAGAATCTTAAGAAAGTAATCCAAGCAGAATGCAGCATGTGGATCTTGAGACGCAGGCTACATTCAAGTTCCTTGAACGCATTCAAAATTTTGTTTAGAACGTTTCCGTCCTCTAAATCCTTTGTATTACCTAGAAACTTTGTAAGAACGTCTTGGGATGACTACCATGCTAACAATCCTTCCAAATCCATTTTACTTTCAAGAGTATCTTCAAGAAGCAAGTTCCTGATAAATGGTCCTGCAAAATCCCTTCTTTCACTTTTGCACTGCTTAAATCCCGGAACTTTTCACTAACGTACAAGAAGCAATGCCCTTCCTTGTCAAAGTCTCTGACAATTTTTTTTATGGGCCTGAATTAATGTAGAGAGGAAGTAGGAGGATATCGGATGTCTCAGTAATACTTTCTTCTGAACGATTTTTGAACCAACATTGCATTGTCTTCGAGGCCATTCCTTCTTAATCCAATGCTGTGCCTTTCCACGATGGTCCTACTCATAAATGAAACACAGATATGTTGTATAATTTAACTGTTGACCCAAAAAACTGAGATAACTTTGAAATCTGCATACGCTTGCCATTTATGTTCTTCATATTTTGTCTTAATTCCAGTTTTTCATAACACTTTTTGTGAATCACTGAATAACGAACTGGAAGTGAAACTATAAATTCCCAATATAGCACGCCACTCTTTAAACTGCGTTTTGACACTGCAATAAAGTGTCTCCGTTCTGTAAGGTCATAATTAAGTAGTCGCATTCTAAGCATCACTTGCTGCATGTCGTTACAAAATACTAGTTTATCTTCTTCTGAATAATATGGATCAAATTCAAATTCTTGTTTCCAGTACCAGCTGTACGAAGTCCCCGCACTCATAAAAATGTTTTCATTAAGCCTGGAACCCAGCATTTCTGCATATTTCTTTGAGAGCCCAAGAGCACGAACTAGATCATTCAATTTTGGTTGAGTCAAAGGTCTGGGGATGTCTCAAGAATCTTCTGATTCGTAGTTACTACCTACTCCCTAACGCAGATTTCTGACTGAGAGATGGGGAAAAATTGTCTGGTCTTTCTGGGACAGGGGCATCTAGACAATGAGACGTGGGCAAACAGCAGACGGAATGTTTGGGTATGTTACCTTCTGCCTGTTTCTTGCATTATACCCCGTCAAATTGCTGGAGCAAAAATATCAGTCTGTTTCATGGTTATTTTGCTCCCGACATATCATAGACACCCAATAGGCCAATCCTTTTCCTGTTCTGTTGAGCCACTGTCGAAGCTGTTCGCAACACGATCAGCATACTGTAAGAGCAGCTCACGGTTTGTCCTCGTCGCCAAGCTGTACGCCAAAATAAGCACAATTTGCTTCCTTCAAAAATGTAGTAATGTTTCGTCACTGCTTCATAGGAGTTAACTGTCCGCGACATAAAAAAATGTCAGGACTCTTTTTGCACGCTCGATGCGACATGTTGAATTAATCACTGGAACTCACTACTTCAATGTCGCACAGTGTGGTCAAACCTAGGCAAAAGAACGCATGAAGTTAAGCTTAAATATAAAGATCGATTAGCAAGTTTTGTAAAACAAGGGTTTTTAGACAATTGCCGATACTGGAAATTCGTAAATTTTAATTTAATAAGGAAAGGCGATATGTTAAGATTTTTCTGAGTTCTGATCCTGATTCACTGGGTTTCACCTAGAAATATTCAGAAGTTCCATGCAATTAAATCAGTGTTTCCTATTGTAATCGCAGAATATAACAAGCCTTTACATCTGCAAAGAGACAGACAAATAAACTCAGGTATAAATAACAGTAAAACTAAACAAATAAAATGGAGGACAAAGGAGCTTATCGTGGTCCAGAGATCAGATCGTAACTCTGTTGCCAATGGATGTAAAATTGTTAGCTATGACTAACAAGCCAAGAATTTACTATTGTATGTACCGCAGTGAGGTAGTATACAGCAACAACCTAGCATCCAGTAGAAGCAGATCTACACGCAAGCAATATTAACGTTGACGTGTAACCGAAATAATCAGTAGCACACTTTACAGTGGGTATACGGGGGTGTATCCAGTAGAAAGCCTAATAATAAAGTAATTCATACCAACGCAGAAAACAGCCTACAGCAGGAGGCCTTGTTTTAATTAAATCAGCGAAGAACATTTTAAATACACTTCACAGCATCTATGAGAAAAGATATTTCATTTGTGTAAAAAGTGTTGCAAGTAGCATGCAAATTGATCTTCCCGGCCGGCCTGGGTGGCCGAGAGGTTATAGGCGCTACAGTCTGGAACCGTGCGACCGCTACGGTCGCAGGTTCGATTCCTGTCTCGGGCATGGGCGTGTGTGATGTCCTTAGGTTAGTTAGGTTTAAGTAATTCTAAGTTCTAGGGGACTGATGACCTCAGAAGTTAAGTCCCATAGTGCTCAGAGCCATTTTTGGTCTTCCCGAATTTTCACGGTAATGTATAAACTATGTGGGCACAATTTATACTCCTTTGGGCAATGTCTCCAGACGTTTTCCCTTTGGAGTCGCTGTATGTAGACAGGTCTAACCATGGAAATGTAATTCTTCTACTCATACACTTGTACCTTTGTTTTCCAATAGGCTAAACTGGCACCGTGGTGGAACGGACAAAACTGGTGAAATCTCACTATACTTCTTCAAAAATTCTGGTAATCCTTGAACACCCATCTACTTCTGAACAGACCCACACGTAAATAGTAACATTAAACAAGTAAGTTAGATTAAAGAAATAACTTCTTCTTTGCTTATCCCATATAGACTGTGTCCATTCGATAGCTTCTGGTGTGGTTTACATTCTGAGGAACTGATCTCCAAAAAGCAAGGAAAAAAAATATTGAGAAGCGTATCTGAAATTTTCTTAAAAGACCTTGTGAATTGTGCAACTTACATTGGATTAATAATTGTTGTGCTTTTGTGAAATATGGACTTGGCTAAATTTTTCATGGAGAAAAAATTTTGAACAGTTCATTTCATTGAGTACGCTCCATAATATTGATAGACACAGCTTTTGCTTCGAAGACATATGAAATCCAACCGGGGTCTGACAGTAGTATGAAGTAGTGCTCCATTTCCATTATTGGAATATCTGAATCAGAATCTACTCCTCGCGTCAGAACCACCCTTGAGGCTTGTGCAACGGACTTAACAACACTAATGACGAAACTGTGCTCCCCCAGCATTGGCCATAGGTTGGGAATTTTAGTGTTTCAGTTTTCTTTACATACCCTCAACTCACAAGAAACTTAATAAATTCATAAATGATCAGGACTAGGTGAAATGAATAATTGTTCTCCTCTGACATATTTTGTTAAAGTATGAAACATATGAAAACACAGAAATAAAAACATATCTCAAAACGATAAAAATAAAAAAAAGGGTGAATCAAAATTGACTGTCTCAGATGATATCGGTGGTTGGCAAAGTTATTAAATGGATTAAATGGGAAGAGGTGGCCAAATTAACGCGATGTCTCCCACAAAATAATCGCTACACAAACGCTACCTATTATATATAGCATCGACAGAGAGTGTGGACCTGTAGGTGGCAGTTCAATATGACATACAATTGCTTGTGTATAAGGCTTGGAGGTCGGGTGGTCCAGTTGCGGTGAAGACTACACACCTCAAAGAACACTCCCTAATATCCTAATATGCAGGGGCTGCCGATATGGTCACCACAGTACTACTCAACGTGTGGTATGGAGTCTGTTCGTAGGTGCATAACTGCTAAAATCGCTAACAGCTCACCCATGCACCAATTTTGGTCTAGAATTCCGGCTGGCGCAAGCCGACAGCGAAGACCGTACTATCGGGTGGACCTCTGCCGAATGCCAGAAGGAACCTCCCCTGCTCCCCTTCTCGATACCATCACTCCACGAGGTGCGTCGTCAAAAATTTATCGTCTCCACTCGTCTAGCGGCTCACGTAAACCCCGCCAATGGCGCAATCATAACACCGCACCAGTCTTTTAAATAGTGAAGCTAGCCGCCAAAAACTATGTACAGCCACACAAAGTATTGTGACGTCAACGGCGGTCCAGCTATTGTGTTACACTATTTTCCCGCGCGCACGAGGATCATTCCGCGTCAGACACGTTTTGGCTGGCGCCAGTGAGTCTAGCAGAAGTTTATTCCTCTTTTCACAGAGTGATACTTTAAGTAGGCGCTAGACTGCTACACACGACATCCTGAACTCGTAAATGGCCAGCGCTGACCGAGCCGGAAAATACAGGCTAGCTTAATGCAAAGCCCCGGACGATGCCCTGCGGCATACCGGTCGCTCACCTGGCCTCCCAATGGATTAAGTGGTCAAAAATGAAAGGCGCCTGACGCCGTACGTGCCCACAATGCAGTCCGCGCTTTTATGACTCCCTGAGTGAGGCGAACATACCTTCCGAGGAAGTGCTAATCGCAGGCCAATTCGGCTTTCACCTGGCAATGCGTCCCTTCACCGATACGGATCACTCTCTCACAATTGCCATCAAGCAATGTTGAATTTCCGGGGGTATCTTCTGGTTGCGGCCCATTTAATTTTTTAAATCCTAAGAGTAAAAAAATCTGCATGTCATTTATATTAAAAGGCACAAATATTATACATTAATTATGTTATTAGCAAAAACAGGTAACGATATTAAAATTTGTCTATATCTGCGGCATTTGTAAATGGTATGTTGGTATTCTTTTCAAGTGTCATAGCAGCAAATTTCACAGCCTTTCCGAAACATGACTAGAATATCGACCTGTACAATATTTTGAAATCGTTTCCCATGAGAAAGTCAATAACTAAGTACATAAATAATAGTCTCATGCGGTCAGATTTTAAAATAAATTTTGAGAAGGCTTTGCTTTCATATTTGTGTAGTAACGTTGTTTGTTCACTTCCGGTCAGTGGTGAAGAGGTCACAGCGAAGTTTAAGATTCTAGTACAGTTTGAGTCGAAACGAATGATAAGATTACGCAGCATTTCTCATCTCCCATGAAAAAAGAGATTAAGTTCTATTAATGTTATGCGAGCGAATGGAAATAGACTTTTAAGTAAACAAGACGTCATTTCTTCACGCAATGAAGTACTGGATTTTTATTACTGGCCTGACAATCCCGCAGTAACAGTTGGCGAAGGAAAAACTAGAATAATTGCCAGAGATTCAGATTTCTTGAAAGAAAAGCAATCATATATTTTCTAGAGATCCTCTGATAAAAATTATTATTTGGATACCAACATCCAGCAGTGAAGTCGGTGCGAATTTTCACAAATAAAGTCAGTTTTAACCCTATTAAGAGTATTACTGCACCTGAAGACCGTTGCGAACTTGATGTTCATGAAGCTCGTAGGACTTTATAACTGTACTACCCGCTATGAGCAGATCTGGTTACTGAAAGGAAGACACTTGGCTACAGATAGAAAAGGTAAGGAGCAGAAGCGGAAGAAATGTAATAGTGATATTCTGATGTAGATTTGGAACCTGCATTATAGAACCTTATATTATATATAAATCTGAATTATATGCTCCTTTAAGGTAAGAGTAAAAAGAATGTTACAGTTTCTTGAAGCAATAATTTTTTAAACGTTAGACATTGGCAACAGGTCACTCAGAGTACCACTAACTTCTGTCCAGAAAATCAGCACTGCCAGGAACTACACTACTGGCCATTAAAATTGCTACACCACGAAGATGACGTGCTACAGACGCGAAATTCCACCGAGAGGAAGAAGATGCTGTGATATGAAATGATTAGCTTTTCAGAGCATTCGCACAAGGTTGGTGCTGGTGTCGACACCTACAACGTGCTGCCATGAGGAAAGTTTCCAACCGATTTCTCATACACAAACAGCAATTGACCGGCGTTTCCTGGTGAAACGTTGTTTTGATGCCTCTTGTAAGGAGGAGAAATGCGTACCATCACGTTTCCGACTTTGATAAAGATAGGATTGTAGCCTATCGCGATTGCGGTTTACAGTATAGCGACACTGCTGCTCGCCTTGGTCGAGATACAATGACTATTAACAGAGTATGGAATCGGTGGGTTCAAGAGGGTAATACGGAACGCCGTGCTGGATCCCAACGGCCTCGTATCACTAGTAGCCGAGATAACAGGCATCTTATCCGCATGGTTGTAACGGATCGTGCAGCTGCGTCTCGATCCCTGAGTCAACAGTTGGGGATGTTTGCAAGGCAACAACCATCTGCACGAACAGTTCGACGACGTCTGCAGCAGCATGGACTATCAGCTTGGAGACCATGGCTGCGGTTACCCTTGACGCTGCATCACAGACAGGAGCGCCTGCGATGGTGTATTCAACGACGAACCCTGGTGCACGAATGGCAAAACGTCACGGATGAATCCAGGTTCTGTTTACGGCATCATGATGGTCGCATCAATGTTGGCTACATCGCGGTGAACGCACAATGGGAGCGTGTATTCGTCATCGCCATACTGGCGTACCTCCCGGCGTGATGGTGTGGGGTGCCATTGGTTACACGTCTCGGTCACCTCCTGTTCGCATTGACGGCACTTTGAACGGTGGACGTTACATTTCAGATGTGTTACGACCCGTGGCTCTACCCTTCATTCGATCCCTGCGAAAGTCTGCATTTCAGCAGGATAACGCACGACCGCGTGTTGCAGGTCCTGTAAGGGCCTTTGTGGATACAGAAAATGATCGACTGCTGCCCTGGCCAGCACATTCTCCAGATCTCTCACCAATTGAAAACGTCTGGTCAATGGTGGCCGAGCAACTGGCTCGTCACAATACGCCAGTCACTATTCTTGATGAACTGTGGTATCGTGTTGAAGCTGCATGGGCAGCTGTACCTGTACACGCCATTCAAGCTCTGTTTGACTCAATGCCCAGGCGTATCAAGGCCGTTATTACGGCCAGAGGTGGTTGTTCTGGGTACTGATTTCTCAGGATCTATGAACTCAAATTGCATGAAAATGTGTTCACATGTCAGTCCTAGTATAAAATATTTGTCCAATGAATACCCGTTTATCATCTGCAATTCTTCTTGGCGTAGCAATTTTAATGGCCAGTAGTGTATTAACCCTAGTGGCAAACAGACTCTGACATCCCATGTTGTACATTCATTTAATTGCCCTGTTGGGATACTACATAACTGAAATGGCGATTGTGCCTTATTATTTATTCAACAAAGATGAAAGGAAGCAAACCCATAAGCTTATCTACGTTTCAACTATTATTGCAGATTACGTGACCAGTTAGCCTGTGTTGTTTCCTTCTTAGTACATTCTTTGCTTTCCATCCTTTCATTTCCACGAGAGATTCTTACAAATTTCTAAAGGCTGCCAACAGGTTTTCAAGTGTCCCTGTCTTGTGGGATCTGGTATTCTACCCTTTAATAGAAATGCTGCAGGATAATGAAGTGATCCCAAGATCCGTGGCTTATGTCGACGACCTGACAATCCTAGTGAAGAGAATCTCGAGAAAGAACCTGCGAGTAGTATATTAGTCCTCGAACAATTGCATCTGTGTTGCCACGGAGTTAAACTGTCTGTTGTGCCTAAAAAGACCACACACACGTATTGTAAAGGGTTCAGAAGACACGATCATGAAATTAAGCACAGACCCAGAAACAGAAATTCTGTCACCTGATATACGTAGACGCTGTCTAGTGCACACTCCAAAATTATAGCGTGCATACCGAAATAACTAGAATAGATCCAAGAAAATAATGAACAAAATTAATAAGCTAGCTGGTGACGGCTATAAATTAACTATGCAAACAACAAGCCGTAACTGCAATCGTGAGATGCTGTGCCGACACAGCACAGGCTTCTGCTCACACCAGCAGAGATAGTTAACCGCCTGCAGTCCGGAATACATCTTCAGTTGATGCGAGCTTTGTGCTCTGTGTCAGTTGATGCGTTACAAGACGTATTTTGGAATAAGTCCACTCAACAGGGAAAGGAGCGGCGATGTGTTCTCTGAGGGAAGGGCAACATCATGAAGTGCTGACTTTAATAGGAATACGGCCCACAAGCAAGAAGCAAATTCCCCGCTTGATCATCCGTCTGTAGCTTTTCTCATTCTGAACCATGTCAAGCATTATGAAAATAGTAATAAGAACTGTTTCGGTTGCCACCTCCTAGAATATGTCCCAAACATCTAGGCGCATTTCTGGTTTTCTCCCAAATGTAAAACCGAGATTGGGAATCAGGCAGTTGAATCCCTCAATTGGCCTGACACACTTCCTGATGGGACATGGCCATTACGCCACCTACTTGCATTGAACTGGTTGAAGAGAAGCCGGAAATGCCTGTGTCTAACAAGGAACGCTACAACATACTGTCTGGGGATGTCCGCTGTATGCTGATTCTGTTGATACTGACCAGCAGCAACTGAATCTGTGCGGAAGTCTCACTGTCAAGGAGTTACTCCATTTTGAGACAGAGTGGCAGATCCTCAACAGTATTGCCGACGCTATTGCAGGAAATGCTTGCATAGCGCATTTAACTAACCATCATCCCCTGCCTACTGCACTATGGGAAGTTGTTCCGGAAGGTCGAGAAGCAACGCAGGTGAGACATTTGAGTTCATCCATTGCGCAGATGAACGGCCAGCACCGCATGCGCAGCAATCGTGACACCACCAGAGTGGTAGTGTAGCCCTGTGCAAGGATTGCCGTGTGCCATGTCGCTCCACGCAAGGAACTAGAACCCTAGTGACGTGGGCTGGCGTCCGGTTGCATTCCCAATCTGCAAAAACGATGCTCCTTCGGAATAGAAGTGTTGTCCCTTGCAACCAGGGAGCTGAAAGACAACGGAAGAGGGAGAGGCATCAACAACGCCTTCCACACCGAGCGGGTGCAGCCGTGGTTAGCACACTGGACACAGATTCTGGAGGATGGCGATTCAAACCCGCGTTCGGCCATCCCGATTTAGGTTTTCCGTGATTTCCCTAAATCGCTTCAGGCAAATGCAGGGATGGTTCCTTCCAAAGGGCACGGCCGATTTCTTCCCCATCCTCCCATAGATCGACAGGACAGATGACTTCGCTGTTTGGTCCCCTCCCCAAATCAATCAACCTACCAAACGCCTTTCACAGGGCCCAAGGAAGCCGGCGTGCTGTAGCTACGGACGGGGGAGCGATGGAGTCAGTTATAGAATGTGGCAGACAGAAGCTAATGCTATTACTAGAAATCTGGAAACATCCCCTAGGCTGTGGCTAAGCCATGTCCCCGCAATATCCTTTCTTCTAGGAGTGCTAGTTCTGCAAGGTTCGCAGAAGAGCTTCCGTGAAGTTTGGAAGGTAGGAGACGAGGTACAGGAAGAACTGAAGCTGTAAGGACGTGTCGTGAGTCGTACTTCGATAGCTCGGTTGGTAGAGCACTTGCCCGCGAAAGGCAAAGGTCCCAAGGCTCTGTCCGGCACAGATTTTTAATCTGTCAGGGCGTTTCATAATATTATTATTGTTTGCTTAGGGCGTGAAATGGTCAAGAACATGGGAAAGCGATCTTAATGTTTAATATAATATTTATTTTAAATGTTTATTTGACACTTCAATACTGAAGTCATAATCACAGTACACTTTTTTTTTCTTTTTAAAAATAAGGGCTTACATTACTGGTTTTAACAAACTACGTCGTCATTTTGAAATGTAGAACATCAGTTGGAGAATATACAGGGTGATTCAAAAAGAATACCACAACTTTAAAAATGTGTATTTAATGAACGAAACATAATATAACCTTCTGTTATACATCATTACAAAGAGTATTTAAAAAGGTTTTTTTTTTCACTCAAAAAAAAAAAAAAACAAGTTCAGAGATGTTCAATATGGCCCCTCCAGACACTCGAGCAATATCAACCCGATACTCCAACTCGTTCCACACTCTCTGTAGCATATCAGGCGTAACAGTTTGGATAGCTGCTGTTATTTCTCGTTTCAAATCATCAATGGTGGCTGGGAGAGGTGGCCGAAACACCATATCCTTAACATACCCCCATAAGAAAAAATCGCAGGGGGTAAGATCAGGGCTTCTTGGAGGCCAGTGATGAAGTGCTCTGCCATGGGCTGCCTGGCGGCCGATCCATCGCCTCGGGTAGTTGACGTTCAGGATAAGGTCTCATAACTAACCTTTTCGTAGGACTCTCCATACAGTTGATTGTGGAATTTGCAGCTCTCTGCTACCTCTGCGAGTCGATTTTCCTGGGCTGAGAACAAATGCTTGCTGGATGCGTGCTACATTTTCATCACTCATTCTCGGCCGTCCAGAACTTTTCCCTTTGCACAAACACCCATTCTCTGTAAACTGTTTATACCAACGTTTAATACACCACCTATCAGGAGGTTTAACACCATACTTCGTTCGAAATGCACGCTGAACAACTGTCGTCGATTCACTTCTGCCGTACTCAATAACACAAAAAGCTTTCTGTTGAGCGGTCGCCATCTTAGCATCAACTGACGCTGACGCCTAGTCAACAGCGCCTCAAGCGAACAAATGTACAACTAAATGAAACTTAATAGCTCCCTTAATTCGCCGACAGATAGTGCTTAGCTCTGCCTTTTCTCGTTGCAGAGTTTTAAATTCCTAAAGTTGTGGTATTCTTTTTGGATCACCCTGTATAGTGGGAATTATGACACTACATTTGACATCATAATTCCCATCATATATTCTATATTCCCCAACTGATGTTTTACATTTGAGGATGACGGCGTAGTTCGCTGAAACCGGTAATGTAACGCTTCCCTTTTAGTTTTAAAGAAACAAAATTATGTGCTGTGACTATGGCTCCTCTATTGTAGTGTCAAATAAACATTGAAGTTTTATTATGGTCACACTCATTACGACAATTATCTTGGAATATATAATATTTCTTTGTCTAGACTGAGAGGTTATAAAGTGATATGACCCGTTTCGATTGGGCAAGGAATCATCTTAAAATAATAAAATTTCGTTACAGAGTTTAACGGGTCGCATGTTGTAGAACCTGTTGGTCCGGACGAAAAAACATTCGTCGGTGCTGTGGTAGGCTCTCGGATTTACTTCTGGAGGAGGCCGAGTTGATATTACAACACACACAAAATATTATAACTCCGCCCGAACAGGTCTTAGCGGGCCCTAGCGTACCCACCGATCTTCGTGTCATCCTCAGCCGGTATGCGTTACTGGAAGCGGACTTAGCGGCACGTGCTCAGCACCCCGCCCTCACGGCCGTTGTCAGTTTTCCTGACATGGGTCGCTGCAACTCAGTCATGTTGCTGCTCAATTGGCCTCAAAGCTGAGTTCACCCCACTCTCCAACAGCGCTCGGCAGACCTTGACGGTCACCATACCAAGTGATAGCCAGACTGAACATTGTTTAATGTCGGTGATCTGGGGGAAACTGGTGTTACCAATGTGGTAATACCGTTGGTACACAAAATGTTAAATCGCTTCATTATAATTTGAACAAGATGAAATACTTAACTTCGTAACAGAGCATGTCAACAGGACTGCCTATGTACATTTCTCACTGTCACTGAGCATAACGTTACGGTACAAGACAATAGCCTCTTTTCTCAAAGTACCATTGACTATAAAACTTCCTATATGCTCCTGTCTAACTGAATTCTCGCACCTGGCTCAGTAGTGAGACGATGCTGTCGTGTTCGGTGATGATTGCAGACCACCCTGAGCGGGAGTCCGCTCTGACGTGAGTATTCATCACCGGTACTGTAAGGAAACTCTCAAGGGAGTGTCTACGTCGACGTCTCTCATTCGTCGTTTCGTCTGGCAGCGACTGTGCTTCCGTGTGGTTCCGTTGCGAGGTAACGGGCTTACGTTGGGACCTCGTTCTCCAGACGACATGACAACAATAAAGTACTGAGTCATTAGTGAGGTTCAAACACTCAGTAACTCATTGTGCAATATGTGACGTGTTACTCTCTGTGCAGGTAATTTAAGAAATAAAGATTATTGGTGGCCCAATAGAAACCGATCATACCCTTTTATAAACTTACGATCTAGACAGATGAAGGCTATTTTATTATTTTTAACCTGCTTCAATTAGTTGCAGAGTATACTAATGACAGACAGGAAGGAAACAAGGTATAGGGGAACAATAGTGGTAGAGAGAGATTTAGAAAGTTTAGTTTTATTAATAGTAGGAATAGTCTTGGTGACTGGAAACAGTTTCATTTATGTGCAGTAACCTATATATATATATATATATATATATATATATATATATATATATATATATCCCTAGATGACGATTTATAGAAAAAAATTGTTGTTGATGGTAATTATTTGTGCAAGAAATTATACGTAAGGGGCTGCAGTGTAATAAACATGTAAATAATTTCAACCGTTTAACACTAGCTCCCTGGAATTACTTCTTCTTTAGAGATATTTTCCACACTGTCGAATTTCTATTGCTTGGAGTCTCTTTTATCTCACATAATTTCAAGAGTCTACGTTACACATATCTAGCTTAAAAAACTATGAAGAAGTTATTTTTGGCGGAGCTTATTTTAGTGTTGAAGATGTTATTTGTTGAATATTACTGATATTTCTCGCATATCACTCATTTAATGCTGTTTCCCATTTAATAAACATTACTCACCTGCTTTCTAATGCAGTCCCACAAAAACTCTTTTTCTTGTCATAGAAGTATCTAAAATATTTCGTAAACTGGAAAAAAGGAGTTCTTTCATTTTACAGCAGTTCACAAGCATTTATATGTGCTGCTGGAGTAAGAAAACCTGTTTAAGTGTTTCTTTTTGGTAACTAGAAGGAAAGACGACTTCTTGTTTTGAGAGTCAGTGTGATACAATTATATGTTCATAGGCGTCAATTTGTAAAAACTCTTCTCCGAAGGTGACGGGAAATAGTAATCGAAATTCCTATTTTTAGCACGCTTCCATTTAAATGCAAATGGTGTAGTGGACAATCTCTCGTAAAATGTAACACATTATTAACGCTGTCGTGTATCGTTACATCTCCCCTAGAGTTTCAATAAAGAGCGATAAAATAGCCAAGTATGAAGTGTTATCTGTATGTAATTGATCGGATAGCACCAGTAAATCTAGAGTTCATACGATCAAAAAACAGAATTCACATTGGTCTGTTTGCAAAGTGGTATTACGTGAAATGAATTACTTGTCACCGATCTACCGTGAACTATAACAAACGTAATAACTACATCCGATATACATCGTATCTGAAAAAGAGCTTGTTGATCAATTCAGGATGTGAGAAACATTATTAGTCGCTTTGAGCAGGAATTAACATTCTTGCAATATAATGATGTTGAAGACATCAGTATTAACACGAACTGAAAGTTTATGTGGCTGTTGTGTCGACTTTCAGACGATAAGTAACTTTCCAGTTTCGGAACAAATATTGATGATACTGTTAACTGTCTCTTGCTTGGCAGTAAATGCAATATAAATCGTAAACCACATTTGGTGTCATCACATTTTATTACATACTTCTTTTGTCAATTTGAAGTAACAGGAGGTGGCTCCAGAAGGTTACGAAATATTTAAATAAAGTAATGTGATATTACGTAGACTTTATTCTGCATGCTCACCTTCAAAATAAAATACATCCTGGACTCTTTCTTTGGTAGGTTCACTCTCTGAAAGTTCGCTTATTTCCCATGACGGTATCTAATAAGTACTCCTTCAGATAGACGTATATCTTGGGGAAGAGAAATAAGTCACACTGAGCTAGGTCTGGCTAGTGCGGTGGGTGTATGTCAACTGCTCTCTAGTTTTTAGTCAACTATTCATGAATAATGTAGGCCGCATAAAATCGTACATTGTCAATGTTGATTACCAAGTCGTACGTATGCCACTCCTGTGACGTTTCCTCCCGATGTACACCCTGAAACGTATTAGGATATCGTGAAGGAACTGTTTGTTAATAGTCTGACTAGAACATCGAGCTTTTTAGGAACAATCCAAAACAGAAAATAAAAGAAATCAGACAAACATTAGCTTAATGTTAAACTTGATTTTCCGGGCTGTTTTTGGACACGGTAATGAAGGATTCTTCCACTGAATCGATTGTTATGAGGTTTCAGTGCCATAGCCACAAATAAAACTTTGATCATCAATGTCAACTTTCGATAGAAAGTTTTGATCGTCTTGAAACAGTCTTCGGCACAAGGTCTTTCCGACCGTGTTAAAGCAGTTACGGTACAAACCTCGCCGTTAAGCTTCTCATGGTCTATTCATGTGAAATAAAACACTCACATGTACCATAACGTATTTGCCTTGGATGGTATGTCTACCGTTTTTCAGAATCAGGTTCGTCACTTTCTGAACATTTTCTGGTGTGATGCTGGTCGGTAGCCGACCGGTACTGTAGCCACATCAGTTGATTTTCACGCGTTTCTGTAAAGGTTAATCCAGACGCGAGTCCGATTCTGACGTACAAAGGTATCTCTTGACGCTTGCTTCAGTATTTGGTGTGTTTGTGCAACTGTTTTCCTATATTCAAAAGAAAAATGTGTACAGAAGTGTTGCAACCGCAAATCACGGGAAAAAATGACAATGCGGATACGCTGACTAACCAAACTTGTTATCTCGTAACACTGGTGACATTGATTCATATAGGCTCTAAGCAGAGACATGTAGCGGTATTTCGATGTACCCATAACAGTTAGAGCGGAAAATTCAAATATTGGGGACCTTGCCTACCGTGCGTAACGGTGCATTGTAACTTGTCCGGTATCCTGTGCTTCAATAGATTCAAAATTAAATGCGTCTCACTAATAGTAGATCATTAGGAAATGGAGGATTGTGATATCATCTGTTAAATACATAAAATATATGTGTCTGGACAACGCTTATTTTGTTACCAATTAATCCGCTTTTGGTGGTGTTATAAAAAGGTGGAAGATGGCCGAACCCCACTGACGTCATTGAACTTATCGGAAGTTGCAGTCGTCTTTCTAAAAGACTAAAAAATAGATGTGATGTGCATGTACAGCCAAACAAACTCTTACAATTTCAGACAAAAAAACTGATGATTTTTTTAAAAAGAAGCGCTTTACAAATTGAGCAAGTCAATAACGAGTTGGTCCACCTCTGATCCTTCTGTAAGAAGTTATTGGGTTTGTCATTGTTCAATGTGGACCACCACCTGAGGGATAACGCGCCAAATCTGTGTAATTGCTGAATTAGATCGTCAAAATTCCCAGCTGACTTCGGACCACAGCCCAATTACTGTAACATGCGGAGAAAACTTGTAAGGAAATCAAGAAATATCTATGTTAGAGAAGAAATTAACAACTCCGGCAATAAAATCAAATCAATATGGAATGTTTATAGAAGCGAGACAGGAAAAGTAACCACTCTGGTAGGTATTATTACTATTAAAGAAAACGAGACCATCCTAACCAACAGTACACAAGTAGCTAATATATTTAACAACCATTTCTTAAGTGTAGGAGAAAAAATTTGTGAGAACAGTTCAAAAGAAAAAGCCAGGCAGTACATGGAAGAGTCTGTTTTGAAAAATATTAGTCAGATTTTCACCTAACAACCGCTTGTGAAATAACTGAATTATTAAATCTTTTAAAAATAAATGTTCTGTTGGAATAGCTGGCATATCTAATAAGATATTAAAACAATGTGGAGCAATTACAGCTGATGTTTTGAGTCACATATGTAATGCATCACTAACTCAAGGTATTTCCCCAGACAGATGAAAATAAACCATTGTCAGGCCTCTCTACGAAAAGGCACACCACAGATGTCAATAATTATCGGCCAGTATCCTTGCTTACAGCATTTTCAAAAATCTTTGAGAAAGTAATGTACTCAAGAGTGGTTAGCCATCTCAACAGTAATGGGATACTTAGCATTCAGAAATGCTGTTCCACTGAGACAGCAATATACAATTTCACTGTCCACATAATAGTGTCTTTAAATAGTAAAATCTCATCAAAAGGAATTTTCTGTGACTTTCATTGTGTGAATCATGACATTATGCTACAGAAATCACAATTCTATGGTGTAAATGGAATAGCATATGAGTGGTTTAAGTCATACCTACAGAACAGGAAGCAAAACGTTTCCTTATATGGGTCAAGTGATTTAAATAAATTTGCTGCTTCATCTAACTGGGGTGAAATTACATTAAGTGTTCCACAGGGTTCAATCATAGGTCCCCATCGGTTCTTGATATATGTGAAGGACCTCCCTTCCTATCTGAAACAGGAAGCTGAACTGGCACTGGTTACTGATGATACAACCACATTATTAATCCAGTAAAAGAGACTCCAGCTGAAAATGATAGAAATGAGGTCTTTGGAAAAGTCATTAATTGGTTTTCTTCAAATAAGCTTGCTCTAAGTTTTTGGGTGTACATATAGGTGAGAATCGTAACGGAAAATTCATATTTTGGATCTTCTAAAGCGACTAGGTTCAGCAACTTTTGCAATCAGAATAATTGCCAATTTTGAGGATATAGAAATTAGTAAGCTAACATACTTTGGATACTTTCGCTCTCTGATGTCATACAGAATAATATTTTGGGACAACTCAACATTTAGACAGAAAGTGTTCACTGCTCAAAAACAAGTGGTTAGAATAATCTGTGGGGTTCACAGTCGCACATCTTGTAGGCATCTTTTTAAAAGATTGGGAATTCTTACAACAGCCTCACAGTACATTTACTTATTAATGAAATTTGTTCTCAACAACATCGACCAGTTTCATGATTATAATATGAGAAAAAAGAAAGACTTACAATATCCTTTACTCAACCTATCTTTGACACAGAAAGGGGTAAAATATGCTGCTATAAATTTTACGACAAATTACCGGATGAAGTAAAATGTCTGACAGACAGCAGTAAAAGCTACAAAAATAAATTGAAATCATATCTCCTTGTCAGCTCCTTCTATGCCATATATGAAGTCTTGAATAGGAAAAAATAAATCTGTAAATATAGTATATGCATTTTGTGGCATTTAAGGGAATGGAGTAAATAATAGAAATATTAATCTTTAACTCTGCATATATATATATATATATATATATATATATATATATATATATATATATATATATATAAAATCTTGTTTCTTATCTGCATTTCTTGTGCACTTGAGACATACCACATCACAACGGCTACTGTACCGTGCGATTGCTCAATGGAACACGCAACCAAGTAACTAACTAAACTAACTAACTAATGTTCCAGACGTTTTTAATTGCAGAGACATCAGGCAACGTTGCTGGCTAAGGTTGGGTTTGGCAAGCATGAAGGCAAACAGTAGAAAGTCGCACGATATGCGGGGTGGTATTATCTTGCTAAAATGTAAGCCCAAGATTGTTTGCCACGAAAGACAACTGAACGGGGCGTGCGATAACGTAGACGTACCGCTGTGCTCTAGGGGCGTCACTGGCGACAGCCTGTTGGTCGGGCAGTACTGTGGACGGAAGTCAGGTTGTTGTCCAGACACGTTTTTGGCCTGGAATTTCAATGCTTGGAGTAGAATTGTCTTCGGTGAAAAGCTCCGCTTCGAACTGAGCTCCGATAACCAGTGGAGACATTAAACTAAGATTGAGAATTTGTTTTCATATTGTCATGACAAGCAAGTAATGCACCAAAGCAAACACAATGTTCACGTAGTCCACAGCTGCCTTACTATAACAGGTCTCGCTTGAATGTCCCTCATAGAATAATGCTGACCTCACAGGCGTGGTGCATTTTGCGGATCTCAGTAAATGCGGACATGACCATCTATGTGATGTAAGAAGAAACTTGATTCATCCGACATGTCGACACATTTTCGTTGATCTGTGGTCCGGTCTTAATGATCCCGCGCTTACTGTATTCGACTACATCGAAGGCTTGACATTGGGTTGCATAGGATACGTCCGCTTGCAAAGCCCCTCGTACGTCGAATAGTATGCTCCGAAACGTCTGTACCTGGATCATTTGTACTTTGTCGGCCTGTCTGCCACAGATTGCCGCTTATCTTACTTTACAGAGCGGGCAAGTTTTCGACCTCCACTTTGCATGACGAGACATGGACGTCCGACAACCTTGTAGCCTTCCCGTGGTTTAACCGTCCTTCAACCACTTGCCATCGGTGCTCACTGCACCAGCGTGCGATCAGATGACCAGCTAGGTCCCCGTTGCCAGGCGGTGGGCCATAGATCTGCACTTCAAAGGTCTTTATGTTAGTGTATTTCCCCATTAGCTGCCCGTGAAGAATAATGGTCGTCAAACTTTTTGCTGAAAGGCCAATACTGATACTGTGGCGGGCAGCCTACGTCCCGATCGCATTGTTAAAGGGTAGCCTACTGTGTCGATGTTAGGACCAAACGCTGTGGTCGACAGTGGCTGATTAGAGAAAAGGATAGACACACAACCGAAGCTCTAATAATTTATTTTTGAAAAAGAATAATAATCTTTACTGTTTCCTTCGAATACAACATTACTTGCAGAATTTACCATATCACATTAACAATGCATTTTACAATCACAAATCAATAGAATTGTTTCAAAAGTGCAAGGGCGTCTGCTGAAATCCAACCCAATACGTTAACGAAGGGTACTTCCATAATCAGCAGTTGTGTTCCCTTTCTTTTCTTTCTTTATTTTTTTTGTACATGAAAGGAAAACAAGATAAGACATTCACATATAATTTGTAATGAAGATAAATTGCAAAGCAAAAAATAGTGTAGAAATATCGGAGAAACAACTAATTTTTGGAAAAATAGCAAAAACAAAATTGAAATTTTCCCTTCAGGTGAATTATTTCAAATTATTTCATCTGCAGTTCCATACCTTTCAGAGAGTTTAGTTGGCCAGCCATAAAAGAAGTCCTTTCCTGTACCCTTTCTGATCACGAGCTGCCCATTAACTAAATGACATGGCTAGGAGAGTGGAGGGGGGGGGAGGGGGGTAGTCTTCATGACTAAACTTCTAAGGATCCTCAGTTCACCAGTTCATTTACGTTCACAGGCGCGGTCGTGTGAGTTTTCTGTCTCTTCAAAGGCGTGAATTGAATTTCGTTTGAGTGGTTTCGTTCAGATCCAATACAACAACTCGGTCGCAATGTAAGTGATAAGTAATTATATTTGAGTGAGGATGCAATGGAAGTGGTCAAGGAAAAAGGAATAGAGGCATTACGTGATGTTAGTAAAAAAGAAGTGATAGGAAGTGAACTGTTTTGGTGGATGAAACATCTGCTACAATACATGTTTCTGGTTATAAAAGTGACATATTTGAAAGAATGATAGCGGCTCACTTGAAGAAAGCTCCTGAACCAAGCACATCGTCAGGAAAATGAAGATCATCCTCTGAGTACTTTTATTTCAGGATACGTTGTTTTGTGCGTGGAACGACTATTCCGGAAGATTACGCAAGACCACAAAACGGCTGCCTCCTCATAACGTAATTTGGTATATCAGGTATCGGAAATAGCGATGGAAGACACAGTTGCGAAAAGGCTCAACTAGGCTGGGATGATTTCGTTGCAGCATTTACCAATAGGATCTAGCCGATAATAGACATGGTGATTACTGATTCTCAGTATAATGATAAACGTTAAATGAACTGTACATTAATAAGCCCTGGGCTGACGAAAGGAAAGGTTGGCCTTAATGCCGAAGAGGTTGACAGTGTTCTGAATGATATATTCACATTTATGGAAAACAGTGACAACGAATGTCAGTTTTCATTCGGTCAGCTAATTGTTCAGATAAAGATCAAATACATTCCTCGAAGGAAAACTATAATACCTAATTTATTGTAGAGATATGGGAAAGATGTTATCATGTCAAACAGAATATCGTCGTACGTTTCAAAAATACTGGCCATAAGATTTTGATCGATGCGCGGTACATTCGAAAACGTTCATCAGAACGGGAAGAACGTCTTCGATTAGTGCAAATGGTGGCTGAGTGAATTCTTGAAGAGATACGATGAGTACCGTATGCGACTGTTCTCCTCTAGATGCTTCCTTGGATGAAACTAAAAGCCTTGCTTCGGAGGTTCTCAAAGCTGTCTTACAAAGACTGATAGTAAAGAAGAGAGGGAACGCTGACAAGTGGAAAAAAGTATTAACCATTTCACACTGTTATTAGCCATGTCAGGCCAACATCTCTCCTTCCTCCTCTCCCCCCCCCCCCCCCCCTGAATACCAACTCTTCCTTTGTGTGCCTGAATGGTGAGAACGGCTGTAATAACACGTCCGTTGCATGGATTAAAGAAACAGAGTATGACTGAGTTCCCTGGATTGTTTGAAGATATGTGAGCATAAATAGTGCTATCTCACTATTATTTCTTCACTCACTTCTTATTTGCGTGTTCAGAATATGTTTCTTAATAGGTACTCGTTTGATATATATTCAATAAATCGTCAGGTCAATGGTTATTTGTTTCAGGCGTAGAAGAACTGGAAGCCTGCCGTGAAGAAATTACGGAACCCGTGTCTAAGAGGGCACGAATTAGTACTTATTTACATATAAATTTTATAGAAATTCCCTTCTTTTCTTAGCATTTAAGGTAATGTTTATTTTCATTAAACAAAAAATGTGTATTATTGTTGCTTTTTGCTATTTTCAAAAAATTACTGATTTCGCCGCTATTTCAACTTGTTTTACGTGGAAACCACGTAAAATTGTTGCAGACATAAATTGCAAGTAATTTTGTCCTCCTTATTTTACCACGGGGTAACCCTTAGCGGATATTTTTCATAAGTTATAAGTTGAAAACTACTGAAAATATTATATTAGTGTTTTTTATGATTTCTCATACTTTTGGGGAGAAGCTCCGTCGGACAACTTCAGAATCACGTTCAGCAACAAAAAAAGGATAAAATAAACCACTAGAAACAATTACACCAGAGGCCTTAAGTACTCCATTAGATTCGACTGTTACAACTCTGTTCCACGCATAGACTTCCGATCACAGACGACTCGTACACCACCATTCAGCCACAGCAGCAGAGATAGACAAACGTGCCATGCGACTACTTAGAAGTAATGAAGTTTCCTCCTTCTCCACACTCACAAACCCTCTCCAGTCGCATGACCCGCTCCACATCTCTGCTTCAGCGACGTTATTGCATGATGGTGCCAACCTTTGGCACACTACATAAATTCGTATGTTATGAGACCCCTACAGATCAGTCGTAGTAATGGCGCAATACGTTGGTACTATTCGAAAAACTTCGTGTCAGCTGTTTCCTGTTTCAGATCGCCTCCACCCTCAGCGACGAAAGTTGTTACACAGTTAACGAAGTGTTGTTGTGTTGTCTGTGTGAGAAGATGATTCGTTAATGAATAACAGGAACTGTACTTATATTTAACACGTTCACGCCGTTGCTGATAACTGTTTTTCTCCCCGTAGGGCACTGCGCTGCTTTCCTGTTCTTTTTCGAGGGGCGGGCGAGGCTACTATTTTAGTACATTGACCTCTACTAAATGACCTACAAATTATGCGATATCTCGTTTCGGAGAAACCTCTTTTACTGCAGGGTCACAAAATAATTTAGTTCACACCGGTTCGACGCACCAGGGTGCTACGTAAATACTTTATCCGGTACTGTATTTCTGGAAGCACAATTAGGAGGCAATGAAGACCGAACAGGCTGCCGTTCAATCTCATTTTCCGTTCTCGGAGAATCGTGTTAGGGGCGGCACAGCTATAGAATAAAAATGAACTTACACCATTTTCAAAATAAAATGACCAATGTAAGGTCTGTGCTCGATTACGTAAATGCATCAGTAATCAGAGCCATTAGCGCGAAGAGTTGCCAGAGATAATCAAGGGCATTTCGATGGAACGTCAAAACCGAGTTTATTCACTGTGTCTCAAGTTACTTGCTGAATTCTATTCATATCAGCTCATACTGAACAATCAAGTGACTGATTTGACCTCCACCAGGCTCCTCTTAAATGATGTATTTGCTGTTAAAACTTAAATGTTTTAAACTATACAAAACTCATGACGTTTTTTCATCCTCACATCTTCTATGTCAAATAATAAAATCCATGGATTCGTCAGTATTGCAGTACGTAGAATGCCCCGTTCGTAACGTTAATGCTGACAGTTTATACACTCCTGGAAATGGAAAAAAGAACACATTGACACCGGTGTGTCAGACCCACCATACTTGCTCCGGACACTGCGAGAGGGCTGTACAAGCAATGATCACACGCACGGCACAGCGGACACACCAGGAACCGCGGTGTTGGCCGTCGAATGGCGCTAGCTGCGCAGCATTTGTGCACCGCCGCCGTCAGTGTCAGCCAGTTTGCCGTGGCATACGGAGCTCCATCGCAGTCTTTAACACTGGTAGCATGCCGCGACAGCGTGGACGTGAACCGTATGTGCAGTTGACGGACTTTGAGCGAGGGCGTATAGTGGGCATGCGGGAAGCCGGGTGGACGTACCGCCGAATTGCTCAACACGTGGGGCGTGAGGTCTCCACAGTACATCGATGTAGTCGCCAGTGGTCGGCGGAAGGTGCACGTGCCCGTCGACCTGGGACCAGACCGCAGCGACGCACGGATGCACGCCAAGACCGTAGGATCCTACGCAGTGCCGTAGGGGACCGCACCGCCACTTCCCAGCAAATTAGGGACACTGTTGCTCCTGGGGTATCGGCGAGGACCATTCGCAACCGTCTCCATGAAGGTGGGCTACGGTCCCGCACACCGTT
The DNA here is from genome assembly GCF_023864275.1 of Schistocerca cancellata. Taxonomy (NCBI): domain Eukaryota; kingdom Metazoa; phylum Arthropoda; class Insecta; order Orthoptera; family Acrididae; genus Schistocerca; species Schistocerca cancellata. The sequence goes on from NC_064632.1 coordinate 107,879,083, forward strand.
AGGCCGTCTTCCGCTCACGCCCCAACATCGTGCAGCCCGCCTCCAGTGGTGTGGCGACAGGCGTGAATGGAGGGACGAATGGAGACGTGTCGTCTTCAGCGATGAGAGTCGCTTCTGCCTTGGTGCCAATGATGGTCGTATGCGTGTTTGGCGCCGTGCAGGTGAGCGCCACAATCAGGACTGCATACGACCGAGGCACACAGGGCCAACACCCGGCATCATGGTGTGGGGAGCGATCTCCTACACTGGCCGTACACCACTGGTGATCGTCGAGGGGACACTGAATAGTGCACGGTACATCCAAACCGTCATCGAACCCATCGTTCTACCATTCCTAGACCGGCAAGGGAACTTGCTGTTCCAACAGGACAATGCACGTCCGCATGTATCCCGTGCCACCCAACGTGCTCTAGAAGGTGTAAGTCAACTACCCTGGCCAGCAAGATCTCCGGATCTGTCCCCCATTGAGCATGTTTGGGACTGGATGAAGCGTCGTCTCACGCGGTCTGCACGTCCAGCACGAACGCTGGTCCAACTGAGGCGCCAGGTGGAAATGGCATGGCAAGCCGTTCCACAGGACTACATCCAGCATCTCTACGATCGTCTCCATGGGAGAATAGCAGCCTGAATTGCTGCGAAAGGTGGATATACACTGTACTAGTGCCGACATTGTGCATGCTCTGTTGCCTGTGTCTATGTGCCTGTGGTTCTGTCAGTGTGATCATGTGATGTATCTGACCCCAGGAATGTGTCAATAAAGTACCTCCTTCCTGGGACAATGAATTCACGGTGTTCTTATTTCAATTTCCAGGAGTGTATAATATGAATGTGCACAACGCTTTGCACAGTTTTACGATTGACTTTGTAATTTATGTTGCTATTTGACTACAGTGATAAATTCATGGATTTTATTATTGGACACCATTGATGTTATATCGTCCAGTACGATGTTGTAAATATTTTATTAACAAAACTGGTTGTTCATTGAGAATATTTATCAGTAGCTATTGGCGGTAAAATAAGACGTTTTTCAGCTTGTGGTGTACGTTTCATTTGTGTCTGTGTTGCCTACGATAATGCCTTCACTGTACTGGTCATAGTACCCAGACCACATCCCTCCTGTCTTATTCATTATTAGATCTATTCCTGCTCAGGTTTGTCCAGTTGTCAGCATAGCAAAGATGGTTGTGCAGATTCCTGATCTGGACGCAAAGGAACTGGAGACACTGGCTGCTACTTGGGGTCGACGTAAATAAAAGGAGAAGGTTGAAAAGGATTGCTGGACCGAGATTCGAATCCGGGTCATCAGCACACACTCGTCAAGGCAACTGCACTTGCAACCCAAGCACACCTCCCCTGTCACACCCAAATTGCTAACCTTTCCACAAATTACGAACGTAGTGTTCTTGGCCCAATATCTTCATTACTCCCAGCGTTTTGCCGATATCCGTAAGAGCTCGAGCCTGGGTAGCTACTCCAGTAAAGTATCCGTCCTCTTAGACATGTCCGAAAGAACAGACTCTACATATATCCAATTCCTGATTTGTTTCACTACAGATAACGCAATATTTTCATGCTCGACTTACAGGGAGACCACATAGCAACCGGATTTTTGTAATTTATTATATTTATGGTACGTGAAGTTCAGAATTCAAGTATCAGTCGCATAAGGCACGTCGATGCAACTATATAAAATTTTCGAAAAATATGACTTCCAAGTTCCCTGAGAGTCTTTAATACGCTAAAATAAGGTCCTTTTTCCGACAGGCATCGCGAAACTGGGGTAGAGTGCTTGCCCGCAACGTGGGCGGTCTGTTTTCGGTTCCTGGGTGTGGTAAATTTTTAAACAAAGGTGCGTGTTCTGACAGCATTTCCCTGAATATTAATGTACGTAAACATGAAAAACGATTTGAATTGTAATGTTTTATTTGATGTTAAATGATCTTTATGAAAAATCTTTTATAAAAGATCAATAATCAAGAATTTTTATTCGCAATGAAAACTGGGGTTTTGTGTAGAGTTAGAAGTCAGAAGACGTACACATTTCAAAATTATTGCATTTACATAAGTGTTAATTAGCATGTATCTGATGAATTTTATATTCAAATGACTTAGGTATTTGAAAGTGACTCGAACTAGCAATTACGAATCTTGACGTCTACTAACTTTTTTTCGTTTTTATGCGCTTTACGCTTCACAGAAATGCTCGTAGAACATGCGTTTTTGTTTAAAAATTTACAGAAGGCGCCCACTTTGTAGGTAAACACACTACCACAAAGCCACGCCGGCTTCCAAAAGAAAGTCGACCCCACCTTCGAGTAGTTAAGACTTACGGAAAACTTGGAAGTCGACTTTCTCTAGAATTTTTTTTTAGTTGCATCGATATGCTTTGTATGATTCATATTACCTTTATTAATAATTCTGTCATTCACTAGCCATAGCTGGATAGATTGCATAAAGATTACAATAATATATAATATATAAAATTGAAACAATACTGTAGTTTTGACCATAACACTAAAATTGATACCATAAAACAAAAATAATAGGACATTCAATATGAAACATGTTACTATCACTGTTAATAAGTCAACATCGTTCACTGGCCGTGGCCAGAAAGATTGTGTCACGTCTTCGTGACTACAGACTAAAATCACTACTGAAACTAACATAACAGACAAGAAGCATTACACAACATTCATGTTAAAGAGAATGGTTATAAAAAACAATTTGCAGCACTTAAATGTTCCCAGTTAGTGGATTCACATGCGATGGTGCCATGTTGACCCATCTACAGTTCCATTTGCAGAGGAAAATTCATTTACAGAATACAGTGTCTTTTTCTTGAGCACACGCATCAGTCTAGCTCTGAACATTCAGTGGCAGTGTTCTAACATCCCGTGGTATGTGGCTGAACATCTTGAGGGCTGTTGTTGGAAAAATACCAGTGTCTTATGTAGGAGACAGCTTGGAATATCAGCGTCGGTCCTACTTCGTATGTAGTAGTTGTAAATCTCTTGTCTCTTCCAGAAGGATCGATGATTTTCTTTTATATAGACAAGAGAACTGAAAACGTAATGGCTAAATGTTGTCATTATTCTCAACTACTTGGAAAATGGGTCTACAGTGGTCAAATTTCTTATTGGAAGATATTCTTATTACAGCATTCTTTTTGTAGGGGCAATATGCTTTACTTCCAATAGAGTGTCCCAAAAGCAGTAAGCCATATGTGACGTGACTGTGGAACAATGCATAATATGTTGTGATTAAGCACTGATCTGTTACCATAATTTAAACTTCTTGAGGAGACAGATTACTCTTGCGAACTTAGATTACACATGTGTGTTCAGTCCACATCAACTTATTGTCAAACGTAAATACCAGGAATTTGGAGCTATCAAAATTTGCTATGACTCCACACTCACCCAAGCTGGATAATATTTTTTTTTTGTTTTATTTTCATTTAATTTCATGTATGTTGCTTTAAACACCTTTTTGGCTACTTGAAACAAAATATCAGCATCCTTTAGTGCCTCAACAGAATTTCTACTCTTAGTAATTAATGTTATATCATCTGCAAAGAGCAGGGTACGATCATCACGGATTAAGTCATTGACAAATATTAAGAAGAGTGGAGGACCCTGTGGTGCATTTACAGTGCTTCGCACCCTGGATACAAACATTCTGCAGCCTACCTCTTAGGTAAGATGAAGAAGCCAGTTATGTGATTTCTGAACTTCAGGTAGAAAAAATATAAAAAAATTACAGAAATCGATCACCATGTCGTCTCCTGTGTCACATTCAGCATTTAATAATACTGACGCTTTGTGGTACAACATTTTTCTTGAAATGTTATGTACATATTATTTATTCACCCAAGATGTTCTGGGAACACGGCAATATTTCGGCTGTGAATCTCGAGCCGTCTTTAGAATGAACCATTGTAAGACGTCGTGGTCTCCTGACCTTCATTGTTTACAAATTCCGCCCTCACAATCATGTTCCGCACATCAAGACGCTTCATTCGAACCCAAACTCGATAAGGTAAAGTCACTGTTATGTACGAATTCATGTAAACGATATGCAGATAACAAGTAAGTGCACTGTGGTTGAAATACTCGAGGCTGGCGTACACACACACAACCTATCTACGTTAGCGCGCGACCGCCCATAGAGCAGACAGCATTCGTCCGAGGGAAAGGAAGAATGACCCCATGTTCGGCTTAAAAGCAAATTCCGCTACATTGTGTAGGAGCGCCTAGCCTGTGCATTCTTTACAAACAGAGCACGCAGTTTCAGAGATTTTCAGAGGGAGACAGCAAACGCCAAACGCCGGTGCTACAGATTTTCAGATTGGTCGCCTTAAACGAAACGTCATTCTCCCGTTTTAGAAGAGCAATGCTGATTGGCAGACGATATTTCTGACGGCTTGAGCTGAAAGAGTAATGGAAGAGACCAAAAGATATACCCCTTCACGTTTGGTGTGGACAGGGGCGGTTCTGCTGTCGCTCTTGGAGCGTGAACACATAATGAGAGCGTGCACACTATTACGTGTACTCAAAGAGCGAGGAACAAGTCTCTCCTCAGTACTTCACTGGGAGAGCACCTCTGTCGAGAGCGCATCGGAGTGCGACTCTATATTGAGTCCTTGCGGTTAACCATTGTTCACCGTGTTGGCCGCCACACTTATTGCGTGGTGTGAACGGACAGACTTATAGTTAAACGCCTGCGAGCGAAATTTTTAGTGGCATCATGGTGGACTCGTTATCTGACCAGTGTACCAGGTCAATAGTTCGACTAGGGGCGAATAGGAGTCCTTCACTTCATCATGGTGTGGGGAGAGTTTGATTGGCGAAAGTCAATCCAGGTAGAACGAGAGTTATCTTATTTGTCAGCAGCGAGCGGCGCAGACAGCAGTCATCGCAGCTTACAGTATTGTGCGCTACTGCTCTTGTGAGCCCCATATTTCCTCCACAACAGTACATTTCACTGCATTTCATAGGCGACATCCTCGACCGTACCTAGCAACATTCTAACGGATAATTATTCAAGTTGAGTAGGCGCAGCTCTCAGCCATTCTACCAAGTCAATAACACTCTTAAACTTTGTATAGAAATTTCATTAGCGAATCCTATCCTTGAGAGGTAACTTCACATTCCGAAAAGAGCCTGGAAATAACTTGTTCACTTCATAACTAAAAGTGGCATTGTGATTTCTCGGAATTTTTGCAAAATAAATAATAATTTTCGTTTGTTTCATGTTTTTCTTACACTAACTAGCACTACTCCAGTACCCAAGTATCCCACTAGTTACGTAAGAAATTTTGTGAATTTTTGTGTCATTTCCTTACAGTGGACGACTCCAGGAGACATTTATTGCTGAACGTTTTTCAGGCATTTCTCTTTAGAACGTTAGGAGCGTCTGTCTGACTTCTGTAGTAGTGTGGGGGGTGGAAATTGCATCTTGCAGGGGCCACAGGGTAAAGGGTACATCTCAGGTTAATCCGTTGCACAGAATAGCACCCCCACACGTCACCACAACCCATAAGGCATACTTCATTTTGTTTTTAATGTACTGATTTTTACCAGAATGAATTTTCTCTCTGCCACCGAGTTTGTTTTGATTTAAACTTCTTAGCAGTTTTAGACCTTGTACCAGGCCTGGACAGAGCTTAGGATGACTGGGATAGGTCTTTTATAGATGTATAAAATGACAGAAGTATGTAATGACTATATGCGGTATGTTAGCAAGTTTTTGAGGTCAGAGAGAGTTGGAGGCCGAAGTACAGACCCTTTTCAACATACGCACATCTGCAGCGAAATGTACCAGTTCGCCATCATGCATGCATCACATTCATCGACGGTACGCGAGGGAAACAACGAGCAGCAGTACATCAAATTTTCTTGAAGGGGTGGGTTGCCCAGTGAGACAATTGCCCAGAACCCCTAAGTGCACATGAGAAACGTTGCTCGTGTGATGGCTCACAAACAGCGTGTGAGTTTGTCTCTCCAAACATGTGCATTATGAAAATTAAAAACACTTTCGCATATGAACCCCCATAGGTCGATACAGAAAATGTTGCTTTTAAGCTGTGCATATGTTGGTAAAAATTGCTCCAGAACCAAAATCCCTTTCAAATTTAACTCGTCACAAATGGTATGGGTACAGTGATATAAAATGTACAGTTCTCAATACACTCGTACGGCTTAGTATAGGCCAGTAGCTGTCAAACATTTTCGCTCAATAGCCAGTTGGGCCGCATACGTTCCGATCTTGTTATTAATTGCTAAACTACGTAAATAAATATCTTATAAGATCTCAAGAAACTAGCTACAGCAAGGGCGTCATTAGTTGGTCACTGGCCACTCAGTATTAATCATTAAAAGTAGGCATCATTCGGAACGCTTTGTGTCGTCTGTTATCTGTTTCTTATTGATGCCGCACTCAGCGACCACAAAGTTACGACACTGAAGAATTGTTGTTGTGTGAGCGTACGATAAATTGAATAATAACAATAACTCTAGGAATTTAAAATGTCTTATGCAATACGAGGTTCGACAGAAAATGGTTACTAACTGTTCCTTCTACTCATTACCACTTGTATTACAATAGCCTTAATTCAATTTCATATTCCTTGCCACAAGTACAGGGTGTTTCAAAAATGACCGGTATATTTGTAACGGCAATACAAACTAAACGAGGAGCGATAGAAATACACCGTTTGTTGCAATATGCTTGGGCAACAGTACATTTTCAGGCAGACAAACTTTCGAAATTACAGTAGTTGCAATTTTCAACAACAGATGGCGCTGCGGTCTGGGAAACTCTATAGTACGATATTTTCCACATATCCACCATGCGTAGCAATAATATAGCGTAGTCTCTGAATGAAATTACCCGAAACCTTTGACAACGTGTCTGGCGGAATGGCTTCACATGCAGATGAGATGTACTGCTTCAGCTGTTCAATTGTTTCTGGATTTTGGCGGTACACCTGGTCATTCAAGCGTCCCCACAGAAAGAAGTCACAGGGGTTCATGCCTGGCGAATAGGGAGGCCAATCCACGCCGCCTCCTGTATGTTTCGGATAGCCCAAAGCAATCACACGATCATCGAAATATTCATTCAGGAAATTAAAGACGTCGGCCGTGCGATGTGGCCGGGCACCATCTTGCATAAACCACGAGGTGTTCGCAGTGTCGTCTAAGGCAGTTTGTACCGCCACAAATTCGCGAAGAATGTCCAGATAGCGTGATGCAGTAATCGTTTCGGATCTGAAAAATGGGCCAATGATTCCTTTGGAAGAAATGGCGGCCCAGACCAGTACTTTTTGAGGATGCAGGGAGGATGGGACTTCAACATGGGGCTTTTCGGTTCCCCATATGCGCCAGTTCTGTTTATTGACGAAGCCGTCCAGGTAAAAATAAGCTTCGTCAGTAAACCAAATGCTGCCCACATGCATATCGCCGTCATCAATCCTGTGCACTATATCGTTAGCGAATGTCTCTCGTGCAGCAATGGTAGCGGCGCTGAGGGGTTGCCGCGTTTGAATTTTGTACGGATAGAGGTGTAAACTCTGGCGCATGAGACGATACGTGGACGTTGGCGTCATTTGGACCGCAGCTGCAACACGGCGAACGGAAACCCGAGGCCGCTGTCGGATCACCTGCTGCACTAGCTGCGCGTTGCCCTCTGTGGTTGCTGTATGCGGTCGCCCTACCTTTCCAGCACGTTCATCCGTCACGTTCCCAGTCCGTTGAAATTTTTCAAACAGATCCTTTATTGTATCGCTTTTTGGTCCTTTGGTTACATTAAACCTCCGTTGAGAACTTCGTCTTGTTGCAACAACACTGTGTTCTAGGCGGTGGAATTCCAACACCAGAAAAATCCTGTGTTCTAAGGAATAAACCATGTTTTCCATTGTTCACAGCACACTTGCGCGTTTTGAACAGCACACGCTTACAGCAGAAAGACGACGTACAGAATGGCGCACCCACAGACTGCGTTTTCCTCTATATCTTTCACATCACTTGCAGCGCCATCTGTTGTTGAAAATTGTAACTACTGTAATTTCGAAAGTTTGTCCGCCTGAAAATGTAGTGTTGTCCCAAGCATATTGCAACAAACGGTGTATTTCTATCGCTGCTCGTCTAGTTTTTATTGCCGTTTCAAATATACCGGTCATTTTTGAAACACCCTGTATGAACCGCATTTGAAGTTGATTGTCTCCATAATGTGCATTCACGAAGCCATATTACTTCCATGTCAAAATTTATATCATAGCAGCTGCTTGGTACTTTTGTACACGCCTTTGAGGTGTCGGTGTTGGAAGTACTGGTAGAGAAAGGGCAAAATATTTCCTCTCTCACATCCTCTAACCCCGCAAGAGCTGTGCTACCCTGAGATAAGCGGCCACCTTCACAGAGCTCATGGCCGAATGAACCAACAGAAATTAAAATTAAGCACATCTTGAAATTTTACTGTCTTTGTCAGTTTTTTTTTTACTGAGGATGAAAACTGCACTCTCAAGGAGTTCCCAACGTTTTTTTGACGTGTTTCGATTCGGCTGTCAGTTTCTGGTTCCATATTATGTTAAAATACGGCTAAGAACCGTGGGCCCTGCGATTACTTTGACGACAGTTTGACGACCACTGCTGTGGAATGATTTCTCATTAGTATCTGATCTGCTTATACGTAGTGGTCGCAAACTGTCTGAAAAGCTTGTTTGATTGTTCGGGTTGTGCTGAGAAATAATTGTTACCAAAACGTCGGTACGTTGCTCCGTTTCTGAGTTAATTAGGATTGAAGTTAGCCAATCAGGCCGTCGCTCGCAAATTCAAGCGACCTGCCAGAGACTGTGTCGCCAAACGTGTTCTTCGTTTGGTCTCCTAAGACCGAACAAGAGATCGATACAAAAATTGGACGTTGGACTGTAGCAAGGATCGTACCCGAACCAAAGGCGGAGGCATCTCATGTACTGTCATCCACACTATGAGAACTATCTTACAACAGTAAGGCAAGTTCATACAAAGCAGTGAGGCTTAGTAACGATAACAGGATACAACGTGTTAAGAATAAGGTTTAAGGAGTTGGTATGAAATACTTGTATAAAAATATTCTAATGTCAAATTCAATTATTCCATAGTAAGTTTCTCAATGTTTGAAAATTATTTTCGTGAAAAGTTATGCAGAAGATCCATCAAAAATTAAGTAGACCGTTAATAAATGCGGGAATTAAAATTTCATAAAAAAGTGTAGTAATTTAGGCAAAGTCGCTAAAAATTCCAAAAGGAAGCACTTCCTGGCAGAAATAAATAATGCAGATAATTATATTAAAGTAAATGTGACATTGTCAAATTGCAGACAGGATAGCCAGTCAGTTTACAAGATTCCCATAACAATTAAACTAAATGACAACAGTCTGATAGTACACAAGTTGTAAGCAATTTCAACAATCATTTCCTAAAAATAGCAGCAAATATATGAATAAAGGGTCCAGTTGAAGGAGCAAGGGAATATATTAAAAATGTTATTCCACAAAACTTTAAGCAACTAGAAGCCACTGAAATTAATACAATCATTAAAGTTCTAATAAAGGGTTAGTAGAATTACAAACAGAATTCTGAAATGCTGTTTCAGCTTAATGTGTAATATCGTTAGAGATATCTTAAGTGCGTCACAGGCACAGGGGATTTTTCCTGACAGGTTAAAACATTCAACTGTTAAGCCACTTCATAAAAATGCTGGCAAGACCGACTTAAACAATTATCGTGGAAAATATTTGAAAAAGTAATATACTCAAGAACAGTCACAGACTTTAGTTCAGACAGTTTACTTAGAATACTACAGTTTGGATTCCTCAACGTTCCTCTACTGAGAATGTTATTTTTACATTCACCTATCAAATTGTACAAACCTTAATTAACAATACTTCACCAGCTCGTATTTTTTGTGATCTTTCCATGGAATTTGATTGTGCAGATCACGTTACTCTCTCAGAAAAGAACAAGTTTTGCGGAAATGACGCTGATGTAGCCCATGAGCGGGTGTCAGTAAATACGGTAGAATGCTCCAAACTTTAGGGTCTACATATTCATGAAAGTTGAACTGGAAGAAGCATATTACTGAACATCTGAAACGATTAGGTTCAGCTAATTTTGATCTTCGTGTAATTGTTAACCGTGAAAACAATCGTATAAACCTCCTGACATATTTTGCATATTTCCACTCAATAGTGTTTTACGGGATAATTTTCTGGAATAAATCGTCACTTAGTATGAAAATATGAATTGCACAAAAGCGGGCACTACGAAAATTGCGTGGTATTACTCACAGGCGTCATGGAGGTACATCTTCAGGAAGTTAGGAATGTTAACTACGGCGTCACGATACATATATTCAACAATGAAATCAGTCACAAACAATTCATCATAGTTTGAGAAGAACAATAAAGTCCATCATACCTACAACACTAGAGGGAAAAATGACTAACACTCATTACTAAAGACGTCAATTACTCAGAAAGGAGCTCAACACGCAGCAACAATAACTTTTGATCATCTGATCAATAGCATAAAATATCTGATAGCTAGGGAAGTAAGTTTTAAATCTAATTTAAAATCGTTTTGACGGGACAACTCCTTTGCAATTGACGAATTTCAAAAAAATGGTTCAGATGGCTCTGAGCACTATGGGACTTAACATCTAGGTCATCAGTCCCCTAGGGTAGAACAACTTAAAACTAACCAACCTTAGGTCATCACACACATCCATGCCCGAGGCAGGATTCAAACCTGTGATCGTAGCGGTCGCGCGGTTCCAGACTGAAGCGCCTAGAACCTTTCGGCCACTCCGACCGGCGTGAGGAATTTCTGAGTAAAAACTGGTAACCAGTATTTTTTATGTTAACTCCAATCATTTATACATTCCTGTAAACTCCCTCCTTCCATATCGTTTCGGTAAGAGAATCGGCCAAATGTCTAAGGAACATGTAAGTAACGAACAAACTAAATAACTAACTAACTGACACTAGTTGAATCTGGCAGGCCGCATGAATTTTTGCGCATAATGTCCTGAACGCTAATTACCTCGGAAACGGAACATAAAAGGAATTATTTGCGTAACAATTATTTCTCAGTGCAACCTACCCTGGAAAACTCCGACTAGCTTGTCAGACTGTTTCCGACCACCCTGTATACTTTCCTTATAGCGTCGGTACTAACTGACGGTGGCAATGGTTCAGTAATTTTGGTTTATAACAATAGTTCCACGGACAGACAATAGACGTCTTCACAGACTTGTCGTAGCACATATTTACGGCTCCAAAATGAAATTTATATTTCATTTATGAGTGACCCCTTAGTGTCACGCACATTATCACGCTGGTGATATAGTCGAGAAGGAGATCGTGCAGATCCCAGTCAGGCGACCCAGATTTTTATTTTCTGTGGCATCGCTTAAGATAAATAACAGGATGGTTACTTTTAAAGATACTCGGCCGAATGCAAACTTGCGCAGCGTCTCTAATGACGACGTCGCTGAGGGAAATTAGCCCTCAGCTTTCTTCCTTCCTTCCTTCAGTTGAAGCTCTGACTGCAGCGTCATTTTTAATTCTGTGGCACTGTAAGATCAACAGAGCAAATTTATCTGACGTTTGAAGTGTAAATCGTGGTTTACTTATGTGAATTTGGTAATACATGTTAACTTCGCAATACAACTACGCTCGTTCTTAAACGATTAATAGTAACACGTTGTCTTCTCTGTTTTCGGCACTATTTTTCTGCAGTTGCAGATTTACACGTTTCGTAGGTCATTTGCAACTGTAATGGAAGTCCTTTTTAAGACCAGCGCGTTTCGCTTTATTCTAAAGCGCCTCCAGTGGTAACTGTAAGAACCTCCTTTTTTTTCACTTAAAATTTTGTTTGCAGAGATCACGAAGAGTACACAAGCTTTAACTTACTGCTATGAAAAGTATTCATTCTTATCGTTACTCGTGGTTTTTTTTGTTGTGTACGTCATTCTTCTTGTTCTAACACTTTTATGGCTCAAATGGCTCTGAGCACTATGGGACTTAACTGCTGAGGTCATCAGTCCCCTAGAACTTAGAACTACTTAAACCTAAATAACCTAAGGGCATCACAAACATCCATGCCCGAGGCAGGATTCGAACCTGCGACCGTAGCGGTCGTTCGGTTCCAGATTGTAGCGCCTAGAAACGCTCGGCCACACCTGCCGGCTTTGCGGTATGTGTTCGTCTTTTGCTTCTTTCGATAATGGTGGGAGCGTCTGTGTGTGTGTGTGTGTGTGTGTGTTTGAGTTTATCGCCTGGTTCTGTATGTTTGTGTGTGTTTTTTTGTGTGTATACCCTTTTTACTGGGGCGATTGTCCTCATTTATGTGCGTACGTTTATATAATTTTTTTTTTGTTTAAAATTTTTTCGCCACGTTTCGTGTGTGTTTGCGTCTGTGTGTTCGTATTTTTTCACCAGATTGTGTGTGTGTGTTTCTTGGAAGGGAGCTAATGCCTTAACTATTGCATGTGTAAATTATTGCTTTACTACGTATAAAGGTACCATAAAGGTACAAGCTCTCAGCTTTTTTTATCCAGTAAGCGAAGTACATATTCGGTCGGTCATCTGAGATAATAATTGGAAACTCGCTGGACTGTGTAATATGTCCAGCGCCATGCCGTAGGTGTTTAGGCCGTCGGCGCTGCGGTCCCGTGCGGTGGCTTCATTAACGAGTTGCCAGCCGCGGCCACAGGCGAGAGGTGCACGCCGACCTAAGGGCTGTGCCGTCTAATTGCTGGTGCGCCTAATGGTAGCAGCACGCATCTACCGCCTGCGAGCTGCCTCGCTTCATTGCCGTCGCTGTCTACAGGGTATCCCACAACCCCTACAACACTAGTAAATATATGATTGCAGTGCAGACTTAGTTCATCGCTGGAACAAACTCATGTAAAGTGGGTAATTCCAGTGATGGGAAGAACACCACACCGACTGTTGTGGGGAAAGGCAGATGTTCAGCGTTGCTGAAATATTACCAACGAAGTATGGTTAGCCCTACAGGGAAGTAACTCACAGAACTCTGGTTTGACAGATTTTTGAGTATTGGTCGTCACTTTATGGCCCGTAAAATGTTGGAATAATCGAGTTAATGTAGAAGACAGAGAAAAACCACAGATGAACGGTGAATTATAAGGCGAGTTACTATACATATATATACTATATATATATATTATACATATACATATATATAATGGGCAATCATAAAGTTTATATTCGAAGGCTATACAGTCCTCTACTGGTATGCCAATGAAGCAAAATCGCCATGAGCATTGAGGCAATAATCCCAGCGGTGCACATGGTTGAAGATACCTGTTTGGTGAAACATTGTGTCCTGATGTGTGAAGAAGTCCGCAACTGCTTATTGCACATCATCGTCTGACAGTAATCGTTGACCTTTCAAGGCGGTTTTTAAGGGACCGAGGGCGCGATAATCACATAAGGAGAGATCACCACTGTTGGGCAGGTGCTCGAACGTCTCCCACTTAAGTACGCCTGTAATGGATGAGGAGTGTCTCTCATATCGACCGGTGTTGTGAGATGAATCGCAACCAGCACCAAACTTGGCACACCATTCCACAGCGATGTTTTTCGACAGACATGCTGCTACACACATATTCATCAATCTCCGATGTTTGTCTACCAGTGTTTGTGCTACAGCAACCAAGGAAAGGAAAACAGCATGTTGGACCTGTTTGGTAGAATTTGGTAATAACATCGCCTAAGTCCACATTTCTGCATTTACCACACCCATGTGAGAATGAGACGAATGCCGCACCAATTAGCTTCCTTCATGTCGGTGCTTGTATGCCTGCATCGTAATCCCGCTATCTTGCATATACATAGGCTACTGCAACACCCTCAAACTGAAACTTTTTGATCACACCTTATAGTTTCCGGCAAAACGTCATGTTGAAGGTGAAATACTGAAAAACGGTGGAGGAGAGGCGTAGCACATCACAGGTGATATTTACTAGTAAAATGATGGGAGATTGCTTTCCAAGTTGAGGGAAATAACATACTGCATCTACCACTCTTCCCTGCTGCCCCACTCAAGTCGAGAAAGAACTGTAGTAGGGAAAAGAGTCTGGATTCTATTTAGCAAACAACTGAGGAAGTTGAATGTAAATGCTACTCTGAGACAAGTGCCACTAAAGTAGAAAATATATTACATATCGTATAACACCACTTTTATGATTCACAGGTGAAAAAACATAAAGAGAGCAAATTATTTCTCATGTAATATTCGAGCGGTGAAGGCCTGCTGGGATGGAGAGGGGAGGTAATTATAGTCCTATCCTCAGGACAAAAAAGTGAAGAATATGTATATGGGCATTATGTGTATCAGATAAGATAAGTTGCAACGTGCCAAGTTTTCAACAATAGCCATTTACAACGGTGAAGCCCCTACAGCACCTTATCATAACACCCAGGAGTGGGCAAAAGAAAATACTCACAGCACACATACATGAGGATATCGACAAAAATATTTGACTTGGCATTATCGATAGTCATCTCGCATGCGCTACTTACGTGACTGATATATCAATAACTGCATTTTATGAACACCTCCAGGAAATAATGGAGCAAATTTGTCTATTCTACTGAATGAAGATGGGGTATATACATGATATGGCTACCACTCTCATAGTGTGCGATGTCGTCTGCCAGTTCTGTTTCACAATGGGTTAATCATAGAGATCCATTCTTGAAACAGAGTGGCAATTCGACAAATGCTGATACACTAGACTTCCTTTACCAGTCCATCTGAGATCCTTCATTTAGCAAGTAAAAATTACTGATACATACAAACTTTGTTAGGTAAAATGGTAGTCCTGCGACATTAAACAAAAGAACCCAGCCACGCTGGGCATATTATATAATCATGCTGGGGAAAGTTCATGGACTTTCGCACCACAATACTGATTTTGAGGTATAGTTATAAGACACATAGGCACCATAATGACTAGTGTTCGTGTGTACTTTTCGATTTCCCCACATGTATTACTTTATATAGACTAAGACACAAATCAGTGTTCGTATTTTGTGTTGTTAACTTCCTTTCAAAGAAAAATATATACGAGGGACTTCAGAAACTAAGTTACTCAAGACATCCCTCACTAAGACCATTGTGCAAGAAGAGTGGCGCGTTGTCAGAGGAGAGTGCAAGTTCTGGGCTCCTTGCAGACACTGTTCTGCTGCAGTATGCTTAACAGGTGCATCTCAGTGTGCAATGGCATACTGCTGCAAATAGAAACATATTCCAAAGTACATGAGGCAGTATGTTTAAAATGAAGGCAGATTCACCGTGAAATTTGGTGGTATATGGACCAAACGCAATGTCGCGTCCCCCCACTCTTAAATGGCCCCAAAAATTTGACGAAGGCCACACAGACGTTGGTGATGTAGGTGCGGTAGGGAGTCCATCTACATCGGCGGCAGATGAGAATGTGTAAGCAACCAGAGAACAAATTCGCAGCAATCGCAGATTTTCTAACGCTGAGAATATTCACACTGTGACACAAAAATAGCCCTGTGCTCACAAGAAAATTAATATAGTTGAGAAAGTGACGATTGGTTGACTGTTCTGACCATTGCTTGGAGACACTTTGTGACTATGTTGAATAATAGTACTGTATATCTATGTCACTTTGTGCAGCATCCAGTAACAGTTTCTTGGCCTCCCATAATAATGTCTTGCTTGCTTGTTGAAGTCTTCTTGCACAATAACAAATGCATACACATTAACAATCTTGATTATAATATTCCTTGCGATATGGTCACAACACACAAATTTCTATGTGATATAAATACCCTTTGAATAGGGAATGAGAGAGAGAGAGAGAAGGAGAGAGAAGAGAGACAGAGACAGAGAGATAGAGAGAGAGAATCAAAGGAGGGAGGGGGCACAGTAGTACAGGGGTAAAGCGAGTTCTATGCCCTTTTGTTTGTGGAGGTTGCATAATTTCAGTGGCAAATAACCTCCACCCCACCCTTCACCTCTCCTTAAGCTATTGTTATACTAATTGATTAATTAATTTATGACCCCCTGAGGATAATCCAGCCTTCTGAGAATCCCTCCCCCCTTCCCCTCAACCTTCCCTCCCTAGTTCAGTTCAGAGCCACTTTTCCCTTCATGTGAAATCTCCCAGCTCATCCCTCATCCCCCCACTTCTCCCCATTCCCTCCCTTACCTGAAAATTGGCAGAAAAAAGACACATTCTGCCCTGAGCTGCTGGAGAGGAAGGACCTCACAAAACAAAAGTAAAATTAATGTCAATTGACGTAAAAAATATTGATGAACTCAATTGGCATATTCTTTATTTCAGTTTGTAAGGGACACAGCTCCTCCCTTCACCACCTCCACTTGTATATGCAAACCCTAGCGCCACATTCCATAACATAATATCTGTAAGTACAAGGTATGGTATGGACTGAAGTGCATTGTATTCGCCACCATTTTGGGACACCTGCCCATAAATCAGCTGACTGGGCACTGGGCGCACCGTCAGCCAGGCGCCACTGGCACTAGGTGGAGCACCGTATACTGAGAGCTCCATCCCCTGTGAAACCCTGTGGGCTAATAGCACATTTTGGGTATGCATGTGCCACTACCATCATCACATGATGCCTGATGGAACTACCACAGGACAGTAAATGCCCGAGGTGCCCATCCTCCACACCATGCATAGAATCCCTGGTTGGGGCTACATAGCCTGCTGCAGAGAAAAGATGTCGGGGGCTGCACAGTCCACTGATGAGATCCCCACATGCCAATTCTGGTTCGAGTGGATGTATATGGCTACCCACCTGTGGGACCTCCCTTTGTTCCCACAGCCTCTAACAAAGCATCAGCAGATGGCATTTCTTTGACCAGGAAATTCCAAACCCTCTCTCTCTCTCTCTCCAGTGTATACTTCCTGTTTGTGTGAACACATGCATGAAACAATGTGCCCAGACATGCAGACGAAGGTTTTCATCCCCCCTCAGAACACTGTGTTCCCACTGACTAATGCTGGGGGGACAATTGCAATATCAAAAATGGCGGGAAATAGTCCATTTGCACTACTATATCAAATTATTTGTTTAATATGTTACAGGAGGCAAGGTGGGTAAGAAGGTTCTGGAAGGCGTAAGTCAACTACATCGCTTAAAACACTCATCACTGCACATACTTTTTGCAAATCAAGTGATTAAAGTTATGCCAGAAACAGATCATATGCCTGAGGTCTTGTACAAACAGAAATTGGACAACACGAGCACCCTCCTCCACGAGCTGCCTGGCCCACTACCAACACAATGTTCCCAAATTACAGTAAACGTATCAGGTGAAAACAACATACCAATCGCACACACTTGCAATCATGAAGCGAATGCCCTATTTCGACTGCAAGAGTGCCCGGAGCCACAGCCGCACCGGCCGGTAAAGGTCTGTAGACCAGTACAAGCATCGGCTGTGCTGGAAATTCCGCACCCATCCCTGGTATCCACATGCCAGCAGTATCAAACGCTCACATTCCTGAGAGACTGTCACCATGACAGCCAAGGCATCAACCAATCAGGTTACGTGAGTAGAATAATCGTCCATCCCAAGCATTCACCATATTGAGTCTTCTCACACAACATACGAGGGTTGGAACTTAAATGGTGCCAACTATATTTTTCACAACCGATACAGAAGAGTTACATGTGTGCACCTGTTACTGTCCTTCAAAGTAGTCACCAGCGTTGTGTAGAACGCGTTGCCAGTGATGTGGGAGGTGTAGTATACAGTTAGCAGAGTCTGTTCTGTTGGTGGTTCGAATGGAGCGGTCTACTGCCTGTCGAATCTCTGGAACAGTTCTGAAGCGAATGCTGCCACGAAGTACTTCCTTCATCTTCGGATGAAATCAAAGTCACAAGGACTTAAGTCCGGGGAATATGGTGGATGGTACAGTACTTCCCAGTCCCATCGACCGAACAGAGCAGCCACAGCTTGAGCTGTATGCGCCTGCGCAGTCATGCAAAATGATGGGTGGATTGTGCAGAAAGTTTCGCCGCTTCTTTGGGAAAGACCGGCAATGCACAGTATTACTGTTCATTTTTGGATCATCACCTGGAACCAACTTTGCGACACTTTCTGCACACCCATCCATGATTTTGCACGACAATGCGTGGGTGCATATAGCGCAAGCTGTGGCTGCTCTGTTCGGTCGATGGGACTGGGAAGTACTGTACCATCCACCATACTCCTCGGACTTAAGTGATTTTGACTCTGATTTGATTCCGAAGATAAAGGAACTACATCGTCGCATTCGATTCAGAACTGTTCCAGAGATTCAACAGGAAGTAGACCGTTCCAGTTGCACCATCAACAGAACAGGCTCTGCTAACGGTATACTACGCCTTCCACATCGCAGCGTGTTCTAAACAACACTGGTGGCTACTTTGAAGGACAGTAACAAGTGCAAATATGTAACTCTTCTGTATCGGTTGTGAATAAACAGTTGCCACTATTTAAGTTCCAACCCTCATGCATGTCCACTTCTCTCGCCACTTATCCAGCATACTAGCTAGTTTACAGTTCAGCCACAGAAGGAGCGCTGTGAGCACTGCTGCTGGGACTTGTTCACATGGCTGTGGGCAAGGGCCGACAATTCCGGCCATTCTTTGTACCCATCCATCATGCAGGGTTAATCCGTAGCTTCCAGTCAGCCAAAGCCTCATCACACCACTTTTGCCAATGGCCGCAGCACACTGCGAGACAAGCAGGTGTAGTTTGGACATGTAGTTCTGACCGTAATTCTACCCCTAACTGAGAGT
Source organism: Schistocerca cancellata (assembly GCF_023864275.1). NCBI lineage: Eukaryota > Metazoa > Arthropoda > Insecta > Orthoptera > Acrididae > Schistocerca > Schistocerca cancellata. The sequence continues at coordinate 107,897,948 of NC_064632.1, forward strand.
ACTCCCATTCTTAAAAGAAAGACTTTACCTAGTCCAGAATGGGGATGTTGTTGTTCATAAACCTCGAATTTCTTGCTGTGTTGGCTCTAGGAGAGTTGAGAGGTGAGCTGTATACCGTTTCTTCTAAATGTTGTGGGCAAATATATGACCACATATACGCCTCGCAAAGTGATTGCACTGAAAAAAATAGGAGCTAATATGAAGATTTTTACCGAAAGACAATCAGCAGGAGTAGTTTAGACTTTTGTTGTCTTGATAAATAAGAAGCAACACCCTTCTGTGAGTTCTGTGTGAATAAAAATGGATAGGCTAGCATATAATTGGTAGACTAAATTTACATCTACATCAATATGAACACTTTGAAAGACATCATATGATGCATGGTGGAGTGTACCACTACTAGTCTTTTTTTCCTATTCAACTCGCAAATTGAGCGAGGGGAAAAAAAGATTATCTATATGCCTTCGTATGATTGCTAATTCGTTGTATCATATCCTCATGGTACTTACACGAAATGTATGTTTCTGGCAATAGAATCCTTCTGGAGTCAGCGTCAAATGTTTGTTCACAATAGTGCTCCCTCAAGGGATTTCCATTTGAGTTCACAAAGCATACATCCACTAATCCTGCGGGAGAGAATAGGAACTCTTCTACGGGGCTGTATTCTGAGGAAAACGGAGGTCTGTAACGTGATACACGCTGGGGATGCGGTGGTCAGCAGAAAGGTATTTTGTTATTGTTCACTGGGTCATCTTTCTGCCATATTTTGAAAACACATCTCAGGGTATTTCAGTTTGCACTTGTTCAACATCTTGGTATTTATCTCGAATAGATTTAAGTGTTCAGTCCTTTCTAGAAGTATTGGACAACTTTCACTAGTCTGGAAACATTAACATCTGACTGGCACAGCTAACAATGGCTTGTTGGCTGGGAGTGGTACATCCCTGATGCGCAGTTGGAAGTTTCCGACCCAGTGAGCGTAGAGGCAGCTGTTTGCATGTGGCCTAGTGGCTGTGACGGGGATGGGGTGGAGGCGTACCGGGGATGAAGAGAGTGAAGCGTTCTACTGACCTCATAGACCAACAGGTTTCAGAAGGATTAGTTTGGGAGCAATACAATGCAATTCTAAGTGACTTTCTTCCAACGGCATGACAAGTCAACCAAGAGACAGAATGCATTTAGCGTTGGATTTCTTCAGCCAGAAGAGAAGAAAAAGAAGTAAGTGAATTTGGACTGGGGGAAGAAATGAAAGAGGAAGCCGCCTGGTAGAATTTTGTGCAGAGCATAATTTAATCATAGCTAACACTTGGTTTAAGAATCATGGAAGAAGACAGTATACGTGGAGGAGACCTGGAGACACCGGAAAAATTTCAGACTGATTATGTAACAGTGACAGAGATTTCGGAATCAGGTTTAAACCGTAAGACATTTCCAGTGATAGATGTGGACTCCGACCAGTATTTATTGATTACGAGCTGCAGATTAAAACTGAAGAAACTGCAAAAAGGTAGGATTTTAAAGAGATGGGATCTGGATAAACTGAAAGAACCAGAGGGTTTAGAGAGTTTCAGAGGGAACATTAGGGAACGATTGACAAGAGTGGGGTAAGGACTGTAGTAGATAGGAGAATGGGTAAATCTGAAAGATGAAATAGTGAAGGCAGCAGAGGATCAAATAGGTAAAAAGACGAGGACTAGTATAAATCCTTGGGCTACAGAAAATATATTGAATTTAAACAATGAAAAGAGAAAGTATAATAACGCAACGAATGAAATAGGTGGAAGGGCATTTAAATGTCCAAAAATGAGTTCGACAGGAAGCGCAAAATGAATAAGCGGGAATAGCTAGTGGACAAATGTAACGATGTAGAAACTTATATCACTAGGGGTGAGATAGATGCTGCCTACAAGAAAATTAAAGATGTCTTTGAAGAAAAGAGAACCACCTGTATAAATATCTAAAGCTCAGATGGAAAACCATTCCTAAGCAAATAAGGAAAAGCACAAAAGTGGAAGGACTATATAGAGGGTCTACACAAGTACTTCAGAGCAACATTATGGAAAAGGTAGAGGACGTAGATGAAGATGAGAAGGGAGATATGATACTGCATGAAGAATTTGACAATGCACTGAAAGATTTGTCGTAACAAGGCCCTGGAAGTAGACAACATTCCGTTAGAGCTACTGATAGCCTTGGGAGAGCCAGCAGTGACAAGTTTTCCACCTGGTGAGCAAGATGTATGAGACAGTTGAAATATCCTCAGACTTCAAGAACAATATAATAATTCCAGTTCCTAAGAAATCAGATGCTGACAGGAGTGAAAATTACCGAATTATCTGTTTAATAGGTCACAGATACCAAATACTAACACGAATCCTTTACACAATAACGGAAAAACCGGCGAAGCCGACCTCGTAGAAGATTAGTTTGGTTTCCAGAGAAATGTAGAAACACGCGAGGCAATACTGACTCTACGACTTCTCATGGAAGATAGGTTAAGGAAACGCAAACCTACTTTTATAGCATTTGTAGACTTACAGAAAGTTTTTGACAGTGTTAACTGGGATACTATCTTTCAAATTCTAAAGGTGGCAAGGATTAAATACAGGAAGAGACAGGCTATTTACAATTTGTTCAGAAACCAGGTGCCAGTTATAAGAGTCGAGTGACACGAAAAGGAAGAAGTGGCTGAGAAAGAAGTGAGGCGGGCTTGTAGCTTATTTGCAATATTGTTCAATCTGTATATCGAGCAAGCAGTGAAGGAAACAAAAGAAAAATTCTGAGTAGAAACTATAAACGAGTGAGAAGAAATAAGAAAAAAAACTTTGAGGTTTGCCAGTGACATTGTAATTCTGTCAGAGACAACAAAGGACTTGGAAGAGCAGTTGAACGGAACGGACAGTGTCTTGAACAATAACAAAAGCAAAACAACGTTAATGGAATGTGGAGGAATTAAATATGTTGATGCCGAAGGAATTAAATTAGGAAATGAGACAATTAAAGTAGTAGTTCAGTTTTGCTATTTGGGAAGCGAAGTAACTAATGATGGTCGAAGTGGAGAGAATATAAAATGTAGCCTGGCAATGGCAAGGAAAGCGTTTCTGAAGAGAAATTTGTTAACATCGAGTATAGATTGAAGTGACAGGAAGTCCTTTCTGAAAGTATTTGTACGGAGTGTTGCCATGTATGTAAGTGAAACATGGACGATAAACAGACAAGAAGAGAATAGAAATATAGTGCTAGAGAATAATGCCTAGTATTAGATGAGTAGATCACGTAACTAATGAGTACGTATGGAACAGAATTGGGGAGAAGAGAAATTAGTGGTACAACCTGACTAGAAGAAGGAATCGGTTGGTATAGCACGTTCAGAGGCATGAAGGGATCACGAATTTAGTACTGGAGTGAAGCACTGGGATAAAATTCGTGGAGGGAGACAGAGTGATGAATACAGTAATCAGATTCAGAAGGATGTAGGTTGCAGTAGTTACTTGGAGATGAAGAAGCTTTCACAGGATAGAGCAGCACGGAGAGCTGCATCAGACCGGTCTTTGGACTGAAGTCGACAACAACATCTTCAGCTATTTGACAACGGTTATCACCTATTTTTATATCACAGGAAGTGACTACCTAGCCTGTGTTAACCCCCCAGAGACGTCACAAAAGCATCTGCAATGGTTGCCTGGTGAGTGTGATCCGACTGTAGGAAAAACGTTTCTCACCATGGAAAGAGACTCTCATGTTGAATTTAATTAATTAGTCAATCAATTTGATTTCAATGACATGCCACAAGGCGGATGGGTGTGAGGACGTGAGTACTGTTGTTATGATTCGCGAGTTGGAGCTGCGATTAGATTTATTAACGAAGTTTCAATATGCCACCTGCACAGGGAATGATGGCCATCGCTATAAAATCAACTACATTACTGAAATTATAAAGTGATACACAGTATTAACGTGATATTTAGACACCTCTGTTCAGCTATCTTAAGTGACTTCTTAGGTGATGAGACAAATGGCTTCCTTAAGAGAGTTCGAAAGTGAGGAGGCATCCTGTGACAAAGGTAGCGCATGCTCTTAGCACTCAGAAGGTAGCAGATATTAAGCTGATAAGAACAGATATTTTTTACCTGCTGAGAGAGTACTTAGAGGAAATACAGCCAATGTCGTACTGTTGCACAAAAATTTCACGATAATTTAGCTGTATGAAAACACGGGTATGCACTGATATCTTCTATCTTCGAAAATAACTGGTAGAGAACGGAGGAGTCTGCATTTCACATAACAAATTTAAGGTGTGTCAACAACATCCCTGTCCCGGAAAGGATAAAGTGGATTTTTTAAACTGGGTAGAGCCTATACTGGTGGGTGGAATTCCAGTTGGAGCTATACGAATATGCTTGTCTCGCAGTGTGTCGCAGCCAGCGGAAAGCGTGGTCACGCGGCTTCGTCCAACCGGAAGCCGCAGCTTAGCCTGTTGATACAATAATTCTCCAGACTATCAGCTCTTCCCTGCTGCTGTGGGGACAAGTCCCAGTGGCGGCGCTCGCGGCGCCCTCTGGGTGGCTGAATAGCGAACTAACTAGGTTTATGGTTGAGCAGCAACAGATGTTGATGTGTGTGTGGCATGAGAAGATTCAGTACGGTAAATGTTTTGCTAGACGATTATACCCCACATGTAAATTGATCGGTTGATGGCTTGCCTTTCACAATGACAGTCTCTCCGGTCTCTGAGCATCTGGTACGGCCAACGTTTGGATACCGGGAGATGGATGCACAACTGCTGGCGTGGCCAATGCGCCTGGGAATGTTTAGCCCTCTCCCAGTCGGCGCTACCGAGGTTCCCGGCACACCTGCGGTCGGCAGATATCGCGCGCTTCTCAGTCGTGAGTGTGTGCATTCGGAAGGTTATTTTGGCCAGATCTGTCTAGTGTAAGGTGGCGTGGTGGTGGTGGGTCGTTCAGCACATCGAGGACACTACCCGTGTTCTAAAATCTCGGTGCACACAAGACCTCAGATATATTTGGCACTACGATGTATTTGTGGCTGAAATTTAATTACTTGATTTGAAGAACGTGTGTGCATCACTCGCAAACGTTTTGTTACGAAGAATCATCATTGTAAGATGACGATGACTGAAGCGATCTGTTTTACTTGCATCTTTTCCCTAATTTGGCACCTGTACATTGTTAAAAAGTTAATCATAACATGTAGGGCTTTCACGGCCAGCATCTTCATCATTTAAAACTTCCGTGCTAAGAGACCGTGGTCGAACAGTAGAAATTCTTCCTCCTGACGTTTCCTTACCAACTGCGGGCAGTATCTTCCGAGGTGAGCCAACGACTGACTGCTAAACCACGGAGATCCCGTTTATATTTAGCTCATGCAGGGCGCCAGCACTCGCCACTTGCTGTCGACAGTAAAACTAACATTCGATGAAAGGTAATCGACTGTCACATCGTTGCTACAAAGCCGACCGCCATATCTTATATAACTTACGCCTTGTTCCCTCCTGTTAAATACACTCCTGGAAATGGAAAAAAGAACACATTGACACCGGTGTGTCAGACCCACCATACTTGCTCCGGACACTGCGAGAGGGCTGTACAAGCAATGATCACACGCACGGCACAGCGGACACACCAGGAACCGCGGTGTTGGTCGTCGAATGGCGCTAGCTGCGCAGTATTTGTGCACCGCCGCCGTCAGTGTCAGCCAGTTTGCCGTGGCATACGGAGCTCCATCACAGTCTTTAACACTGGTAGCATGCCGCGACAGCGTGGACGTGAACCGTATGTGCAGTTGACGGACTTTGAGCGAGGGCGTATAGTGGGCATGCGGGAGGCCGGGTGGACGTACCGCCGAATTGCTCAACACGTGGGGCGTGAGGTCTCCACAGTACATCGATGTTGTCGCCAGTGGTCGGCGGAAGGTGCACGTGCCCGTCGACCTGGGACCGGACCGCAGCGACGCACGGATGCACGCCAAGACCGTAGGATCCTACGCAGTGCCGTAGGGGACCGCACCGCCACTTCCCAGCAAATTAGGGACACTGTTGCTCCTGGGGTATCGGCGAGGACCATTCGCAACCGTCTCCATGAAGCTGGGCTACGGTCCCGCACACCGTTAGGCCGTCTTCCGCTCACACCCCAACATCGTGCAGCCCGCCTCCAGTGGTGTCGCGACAGGCGTGAATGGAGGGACGAATGGAGACGTGTCGTCTTCAGCGATGAGAGTCGCTTCTGCCTTGGTGCCAATGATGGTCGTATGCGTGTTTGGCGCCGTGCAGGTGAGCGCCACAATCAGGACTGCATACGACCGAGGCACACAGGGCCAACACCCGGCATCATGGTGTGGGGAGCGATCTCCTACACTGGCCGTACACCACTGGTGATCGTCGAGGGGACACTGAATAGTGCACGGTACATCCAAACCGTCATCGAACCCATCGTTCTACCATTCCTAGACCGGCAAGGGAACTTGCTGTTCCAACAGGACAATGCACGTCCGCATGTATCCTGTGCCACCCAACGTGCTCTAGAAGGTGTAAGTCAACTACCCTGGCCAGCAAGATCTCCGGATCTGTCCCCCATTGAGCATGTTTGGGACTGGATGAAGCGTCGTCTCCCGCGGTCTGCACGTCCAGCACGAACGCTGGTCCAACTGAGGCGCCAGGTGGAAATGGCATGGCAAGCCGTTCCACAGGACTACATCCAGCATCTCTACGATCGTCTCCATGGGAGAATAGCAGCCTGCATTGCTGCGAAAGGTGGATATACACTGTACTAGTGCCGACATTGTGCATGCTCTGTTGCCTGTGTCTATGTGCCTGTGGTTCTGTCAGTGTGATCATGTGATGTATCTGACCCCAGGAATGTGTCAATAAAGTTTCCCCTTCCTGGGACAATGAATTCACGGTGTTCTTATTGCAATTTCCAGGAGTGTATATTCTGATGTTTATAGATCTGTATGGGTTCTCTGCATAAGGGCATAATAATGCGATATCTTAATTAGCACACTCGTTTCACTGCATTTTGCTTCACAATCACCGTCTTCAGAAACATATTCCACTACAGCTGATTTGTGGCTGTGCCCCAGATGACAGTCCCATTTGATTTCAGTTAGGTGGGTATCAACACTTCTTTTCGTTGTTCCAATATAAATCTTTCCACAACTACACGGAATTTTATATACCGCAGGGATAGCAAAAAGATGATGTGCATCTTTCGCTAATCTTCTTGGTAGGTCCAAAGGTTGTTTCAACTCGAAACTTGACCATAAATTTCCCATTACAGTCCGTAATATTGTGGATAAATGGAAGGAAAACTTTCTCAGCGGACTGTTGTTCTTGTTGCAGGTTTTCGGACACTTTTTTTCTGGGGTGCACTACTCGATCTATTGCATTATCAGTGTATCCATTTTTCTTGAAAGCTGTTCGCAAATGATTTAGGTCCTTTTGCAAGTAAACTGGTTCACATATTTTATTAGCCCTGTCCACCAATTTTTTAATAACACCTCTCTTCTGCCTGGGATGATGGTTTGAATCCTTACGGAGCTAACGATCGGTAAGTGTATCTCCCATATATACCTTACGAACTTAAGTCCCATCTACCCGTAGAATTACCGAAACATCCAAAAAATTGAGCTGTCCGTTATTTTCTGTCTCCATAGCAAATTGTATAATTGCTTTAATACTATTTAAATGAGCCAAGAAACCATTCAGTTCCTCTTCTGCATTATTACATGTCACAAAAGTGTCATCCACATACCGATCTCACTTCAAAGGACTTTTATTGACTGACCTCTGCCCTTGCCGTTAAAAAATCCATAAAAGGATTAGCAACAGCTCATCTTAGAGGGTTCCCCATTGTCACTTCTTCAGTTTGTTCACAGAATTCATTATTATACTGAAAAATATGCTGTGGATAGGTAATGTCGAAGCAGTGCTGCTATATCAGTGGGAAAGGCATCAGCTATGTAAGGAACAGGTTCGTTAATTGGCGCCATGGTGAACAGGGGTACCACATCAAAACTGACAAGGATATCACTTGGGCTGACAGCAATTGCCCTCAGTTCTTCAGGTACGTAAGAATTAATTTCACACAATAGTGGAAATGGACTTGCAATTGTGTGCTCCCTCTTAGTCCCCCAACATTAGCCAATAGGAGCACAACAACAGTCTGAGGAGGGATGAAAATCTCAGTCTGTGTGATTGGGCTTGCTGCTTCATGCGTGTATTTACACAAACAGTAAATAACCAGTTCAGAGGGAGAGACAGACACAGAGAGAGACGGCTGGGGGAGAGACAAACAGGAAGAGACTCTGGAATATCCCAGTCAAAGAATTGCTACCACCTGGTACTTCGTTCGGGGCTGCGAACACAAACGGAGGTCCCTCGGGCAAGTAGGCAGGTGCGTCTGCTCAGAACGGCGGTTCATGATGGCGGGCTGTGCCGCCGCCAACGGTGGTTTCTCCGTGGCAGGCTGTACGGCCCTCGACAGAGTTACCTCTGTGCAGTGTGGTGTGTGTGTGCCTCACACAAGACTACTCGGCCGCCACGTGGCGATGCTAGTGGCCCGCGCTAGCACGCACAGTTGCAGGAAACGCCATTAGCCCAAAGGCTTCCGTTGGAAACTGAGCTGTCAGCACTCACTGCTCCACCTGCTGCTGGAGGCGCCCAGCTGTCAGACGCAGACAAATGCGTGCCCAGTGTCCGTTGTTCTGTTTACGAAGTTTAGTCTCACGTTTTTGTAAGGGAAAATTCATTCAATCAATAGCTGCTCACTTGTTTTGTTGTGTTTCCTTTCGTTTACTAAGCCAGTCAGTCAGGCTGCAGCTCTCTGCTGATGAACATCTTTTCTTCGTAGCATGTTTATTTCATTGCGTGCCTGTTGCTCTGTTTAACAGATGTAATCTCAAGTTTTTGTAAGGGTGAATCTATTTTGTCTATAGTGCAGTAGTTGCTCACTATATTGCTACGTAGCTCATTAACGCATCAGCGTCCACTGGTGACACATCAGAAGGCTAGCAAGTTGCATATCTGAGATTCTGCTCACGTTTATAGTTCACTTCCACAGTTAGTCTTGCTGTGATGATTAGGATGTGCACTTGCTGTATGTGGACATAGGAGAAGCGAAATGCTGAATGTACTTATGGCTATGGTCAGACACCTTCAAGCTTCTGCCCAGAATGTAGTGGTGGCAGAGAACCTGGCATGTTCCGTAGGACATATCAGGTGAGCCCCAGACTCTGCTGAGGCAGCTCCTAGTATATCCAATGATGTGGAATTGCCATCACAGGAGGGTAAGTGGTGGGTGGGACCATGTTCGCATAGCTCAACGTGGAGGGCCAATGTGGAGACCGGCCATCAGCCTTGGCCATTCAGTCCGTGAGTGGATATGTGGCGGCTACTTCAGTAAGGTCCACGCAGGCTTCTGGTTATCTAGTTATCGCTAGATGTGTTATGGAGCCCATTGGACAGATAGCAACCAAGGCTGGAAAGAAAGCCAGTGTGCACTTGGTATGTCTGCCAGGGGCCTCATCCAATATGTGGAGGTGGCCCTGCTTGTGTTTATCGAGATTGCAGTGTGCAGTCGTCTGCCAGTTGTGACCCACATCAGCAGTCATGTCGTCTGTCGCATGGGTTCTGAGGCCATCCTTAGTTCATACAGACAGCTGGTAGAGTGGCGAATTCTCCTGGACTCAGATGAGGGGTGCAAGCAGAGCCCAGAGTTTGCAGCATTGTTCCCAAAGTTGATCGGAATTCTTTGGTTTGGATCCGAGAGAAGGTTTCGTCGGCTCTGTGACAGTGTTGGCTTCAGATTCCTAGACCTGCCTTATTGGGTAGGAATTTGCAGTACTCCCCTCGATAGGTCAGGGGTGCACTACATAAAGGAAGCAGCTACTCAGGTAGCATAGCACTTATGGAGTGCACATGAGGGTTTTTTAAGCTAGATGGTAGTTTGAAGTGTTCTGATGGATCTCACCAGTCGATACACAGCAAGGGAAGTCAGACTGCGTTTAGAGTAAAGACACTTCCACTGTCAAAATTTTATCTGAAAACTATAGAAGTATTTGTAACAAAGTTCTCAAATTTACTGCCCTCCAGGAGAGCTCTTCGACTAAAATTATTCTTGGGACTGAGAGCCGGTTGAAACCTGACGTGGAAAGCTCTGAGATAATTGATGAGTCATGGAATGCATATTGGAAATACAAATCTGAGGCCACAGGAATGCAGTTGACAAAAATATTGTCTCTATTGAGGTCGAAGTGGAATGCGACAGTGAAGTTGTCTGGCCGCGTATAACAGGTTAATTGTTGGATGGTTTTACTGGCCACTCGATTCCGCTGTGACAGTTCTAGACTAATTTAAAGAACGTCCACGGTCAGCAGCACATAAATGCTGAGATCAAGCGATACTAGTTGGAACGGACGTCAACTCACCGAGTATAGACTGGGATGTCTATAGGTTCATTGCAGAAGGTACAGATAGTTGTGTGAACTACATTTCAACACATTTCTTGAAGACCTAGCTAAGCAACCCACACACGAACTATGTAAGACCTTGTAGCTATATATAGGCTGGATGCTATTGACAATGTCAGTATAGAAAAGTGGATTAGCGATCATGATGTCATTATAGCAACTATGGTGACGAACGTTGATAAATCAGTCAAAATGGTTAGGAGAGTGTTTCTACTAGATACAGCAGATAAGCAGTTGTTATCATTTCACTTAGAGAGTGAATTGACGTCACTTAGTTCCAGTAAGACAGACGTATAGGGATTATGGGCAATGTTGAAGCAGATCGTAAATCGTGGTTTAGAGATATTTCTTTGCGAATAAGAATCGCCTTGTATTGCTGCACAGTGTTTTATTCCTCTCTGACACGTTTCCCTTTTTCACTTCAGGGTGTCATCAGAGCGTTCTAGAATGATACAAATTTGTTTTGATGTGTATTATTTGTAGATTACAAAACAGTTCATGTCTCGTTTTCTATGTAAATCAGTGATTGTTTACATTTCTTCTTGTTTTTGGTTGGCATCTGCATTCCCCTCACCTGGTCACATGTTGGAGACCGCACTATAGCTCTATTTACGAAACACAAGCATGTTTTTATCTTCAAAATTTTTCTCTTCTTACTTTCCATACTGTTTGCACGTATTGTTGTAATGCACTAGAGGTTTTATCGAAAACTGCGGCTTCAAGACGTAACTACCGTGAGTTCACTATGTGTCTCATCTTGTTTGGTGTGTCAACGTACATATTCCCAACCTAACGAAATATATGCTAAGAAATAACCTTTATTCATTTCTGTGTATGTATGTGTGTGTGTGTATGTGTTTGTGTGTGTGTGTGTGTGTGAGAGAGAGAGAGAGAGAGAGTGAGAGAGAGAGAGAGAAGAGAGAGAGGGAGAGAGAGAGAGAGAGAGAGAGAGAGAGAGAGAGAGAGAGAGAAAATATACATATACAGGGTGACTCACCTAGAAGAACGCCGAAAGTATGTCCGCCCCTGTTAGCTGAGTGGTCAGTGCGGTGGACTGCCACACCAAGGGATCTGGGTTCAATTCCCGGCTAGGGCATGAGGTTATCTGCGCTCAGGGAGTGGGTGTTGTGTTATTTTCATCAACATTTCATCCTTATCTCTGATGCGCAGGTCGCCTAGTGTGGCGTTGAATGCAATAAATACTTGCCCTAGGCGGCCGAACATCTCCGAATGGGCGACTCCCGGCCCACGATGCCGTACGCTCATATCCATTTTTCCCAAACTATGATAGGAGCTGAAACGTTTGTGGGCTAAACGTTGCATGGGACAACGAGGGCCGCAGTAGGACTTTGGTTTTTTGTTGCTGAGTGGGGTCGCTTCAGAGACATGAAGGTCAACTTTGTTTTTTTTTTTTAAATGGGGTGCTATAGTTTGGTACTTATTTTCCGATAGCGGCTATCGAGACGAATCCAATTATGTGTAACAGTAAGGTCTTTGACGGTCAACGAAGGTCAGAAAGGTGGCATGAAGGTCCATTTACAGAAGGTCTTCAAAGTGATGACCATTGATATCAATGAAGTATTGCAATCTTCTTAACATGGATTGACTGGTATCCCTTATCACTTCGGCACTTATTGAAGCACATGCTCTGACAATTCTCTCTCGTAAATCGTGCAAATAGTAAATATTCGTCGAATACGGGGTATCCATCTAACGTGTTATTGACAAGTAAACACCATTCGACGATTTCGCAATACAACGCTAATAGGAACGGTAAGACTAGTATCGTCGAGTCAAGCAAATGTGAATGATGTATTCCTTCGAACAACAAGTTTATGTGCTTCTCATTTATTGAGAATGCGAATGAAATTAAGGGAGAGCTAGAGACTTATACGCTGAAAGATACCGTCAACGTACTCACCCTGCACATAGTACATTTAAGTACGTGCATGACAAATTGAGAACAAGTGGATCTCTGACGCATCGGAAACATATATTGTGTAAGTAGGCTGTTTATGTTTTCTTTATGTAAGTTTGCTGTTTATGGTTTTCTTATTGGCAACGTTACGTAGCGCTCTCTGTATGAAAATCACTGGCTGTGCTGTGTGCAGTATGTGGCTAGTTTGCATTGTTGCCTGCCATTGTTGTCATGAACTGCTATAGCTGGATGTGAACAGCGCGTAGCGTTGCGCAGTTGGTGGTGAGCCGCCAGCAGTGGTGGACGTGGGGAGAGAGATGGCGGAGTTTTGATAATCTGTAAGACTGAATGTCAATTATGAATATTAAGGTAAATACATTGTTTGTTCTCTATTAATATCTTTCATTTGCTAACTATCCCTATCAGTAGTTAGTACCTTCAGTGGTTTGAATCTTTTATTTAGCTGGCAGTAGTGGCGCTCGCTGTTTTGCAGTAGCTTGAGTAGCGAAGATTTTTGTGAGGTAAGTGATTTGTAAAAGGTATAGGTTAAAGTTAGTCAGGGCCATTGTTTTGTAGGGGTTATTGAAAGTCAGATTGCGTTGCGCTAAATAATATTGTGTGTCAGGTTAAGCACAGGCTTGTATAATTGTTCTAAGTGGACGTTTCATATGTACAATTGTTCAAAGAGGACGTTTCATATGTCGACCCTTAGCCTAGGATACCTCACTGGAATCTTCTGATTTTTTCTTGTAGTTTGTGTATTTAGTGTAGCTTTTGTTTATTGCTAGCGCGTAATTGTAGAGAGAATCTCCTTTGTAGTTGCAGTCTTTCATTGTTGTAATGTAAAACAGTTGTGGCATGCATGTAGATTTGCAACAAGTATTTCGCAGCTGCGCTTGTAATTAACTACATATTATTTTCAGTGCTATGTTAATGTGTTCTCTTATTTTTGCTATTCAAATTGTGCTTTTCTGTGTTATCGTGTGAAATATTGTCACAATAATGGCGTGTGAAAAACGTAACACTCGGCTCCAAAGTAAAATGAGAAACGACAGTGAAGACGAAAGCAATGTGTTAGCGCCACTGTGTAATGAGTTAACTAATGTTCAAAGTAGTAATTTGGTAACTGTGCATAGGGAAATGGAGCGGGCGTCAAACAATGGCGTAGACAGTCAAACAGGTAGTGAACAGGGAAGCATTATCGATCGATCGGTCGGCAACAGCTCGCCTCAGGAATCCGAAATGATAGGACACAATTTTGCAAATACTGTAGATTCAGGTTTTGCGTCCTCACCGTCTTCTCAAATGAGTCAAGACACATTTTCTGCTTGTCAAAATGTGAATGTTGCTGGTGCAAATGCACTGCCGAAAAGCGTAGAGGAACAGATTCCAGACACTAATGCATTGTTATTACAATTAATGCAACAAATGGGACAAAATCTCCTAAAGTTAGACACAATGGAACAAAATCTTAAAAAGTTAGACACAGTGGAACAAAATCTGCAAAAGTTAGACACAATGGAACAACACCAGAGACAAACACAGCAACAGTTAGACACAGTGGAACAAAATCTTAAAAAGTTAGACACAATGGAACAAAATCAGAGACAAACACCGCAAAAGCTTCAAAAGTTAGACACCACACTTGAACAAACACGTGAAGATTTAACTACTGAGTTACATAACATTGAATCGAAATGTCAAAAAGTCTGTAATGACGTAAAAACACAAATTTGTGAGCATTTTCAGCCTATTTTTTCGCGGCATGAAAATGCATTACAGAATCACGAAGCAGCCATAAAAGAACTGCAAACTATTGTTCATGAAAATCATGAGACCTTGCAAGCTAAAATGGACTCAGTTGCATCTACCGATTCGGTTACGCAACTTGCAAAAACTCAGGAAAACTTAAAGGACACAGTAGAAAGACACATGGGGGAAATTGGTTCATTATCAGAGAAAGTAGCCGAACTTTCGGATCAGGTCACTAACTTATCTACAAAGGTAGATGATGATCTGAATGACACAAGACCCGTAGCCTTCACTGACACAGAAGAGTATGAACAAATAAGAAAATTCAAACAAAATCAGAATCAAATTAATACGCAATACAAAAGAGAAATGCGGGAAGTACAAGATCAGCTGACACAGGTAATACAAGAATTACGTATTTCAGAGGACACTCGCGCCCCAATAAGGGAAGAGGGACATAGAAATACGGAACAGCCACAAAATAATAACACAGAGCATTTCGGTAATTATGAAAGGAATTGGCAAGGTGCACCGAATTTTGATATGGAACCGCCGACACGACGTAACAATGACCGATATGTGACTCGCCGACATGATGATTTTGACTATAAGCTGTTCATTACTACACGTAAATTCAAAACATTCAAGAATTCTGCCAACGACATTCATCCACAAGCGTGGCTCCATCAATTCTCTCATTGTTTTCCTCCCAACTGGTCATTAGAACACAGATTAGAATTTATGTGTGGCTATTTGGAGAATGAACCAGCTGTAAGAATGCGATCGGTCATTCACGATTGTCACAGTGAAGGAGAATTTTACCATGCGTTCCTCTCAGCATATTGGTCACAAGCTACACAAGATCGCGTAAAACATAGCATCATGATGATGAAACACTTTGAACAATCTGAATTTTCCAGTCTTGTCAAATATTTTGAAGACATGTTGCACAAGAATCAATACCTGTCAAACCCATACAGCCCCTCAGAACTCATCCGCATTTGCTTAATCAAATTACCTGAACACTTACGGCATATTATTTTAGCAGGACGTTGCAAAGACGACATTGAAGCTTTTCAGGGACTGTTACAAGAACTGGAAATTGACACAGACAGTCGCGGGATGCGAAAACAGGAAAACAATCATTACAGGTCACATCCGTCACAATTCCGTGACGACAGAAACAATAAATGGCCACGACAAACCTATTCTTACAACGTAAATCGTGACCAAAACAGACACCACCCATATGACAACCACTGGCAGAGTAATAGTTACAGGGAAAGATCACCTTTCCGCGGTAATGACTATCACAGAGACAATCAGAGAAACAGACAATATGGGAACCAAAATAACTATTATCAAGGGAGACAGAATAACTTTAGACGCAACGGTCCAGCGCGTAGTTACGATTCTGGGAGAAATTCTCCACCACATGACCGACATGAAAGAAACTATCGAACCTACCGACATGACGACAGACGATATGATCGTAACGACAGACCTGAATTGCATCAGAACTGGCGAGATTTAAATAGAGCAGAGCACTCTCGTCACGATGAATTTGTAGAAGTTAGGTCTCCAAATCCCAATAACGACGCGCGCCAACAAAGAGACAATAGGCGATGACTCACACCACTGGCAGCCACAAGACGTACTTATGAAACTGACGACGCAGCTGCCGTAGCTAGTAATTACGTAAAAATGGAAGACATTAGGGACATCTTACTCCAGGAACACGACGTAAAACATAACAACATTGCATATCCTGTGATTCACATTACTGTAAATGACGTAAAATTTACGGCAGTACTTGACTCTGGCAGTCCCATTTCAGTAATTAGTGAAACAGCTTTTAGCAAATGCAACAAATCGAACGATTGCCCCACACTTCCGTTACGTAAGATTAAATTACAAGGTGCAATCTTTGGAAAAAGTGTAGATGTACGCCAACAAACCAATTTAGAATTCTTTTGTCAAAGCCACAGCTTCTCTATGAACTTCCTTATTGTTCCATTATTGTCGACGGAAATTATACTGGGAGTAGACTTTTTGAATGAATACAAAGCAATCTTAAGCTTTCACGATGCTGAAATAAGTTTAGAGAAAGAAGGTAAGTCAATAGCTTTGAAATTTGAAGACTGGCTCTCAAACCATGATGAGGAAATTAATCGGCTTTACGTTCTGTTAGACAACAGTTCGGAATTTTCTACGGAACTAGACACCAACAATCACTCTGCAAGTACTGACAGGGATGACATCGACGTCATATTTGAAATTAATGAGTTAATTCAGAATAAAATTCAGACAATTGAGAATTGTAATGACACTGATAGGCAGGACCTTTTTGAGATTTTACAAGCACATTCCACAGTTTTTACTCACAAAACAGGAACAATCAAGGGATTTCAATACCAATTTCGTGTTCGTGAGCATACTAAATTTTGTGTTAGACCTTACGTAATTCCGGCGCATTATAGGAACCGTGTTAGAACAGAAATACAATCTATGCTTGTCGAGGGCATTATTGAGCCTGCAGTAAGCTCATACAACAACCCATTACATGTTGTTGAGAAGAAGAATGGATCGATCAGGCTTGTTTTAGATTCGAGACAAATCAATACTATCATCATTCCTGAAACAGACAGGCCGCAGACGATGGAAGAACTTCTTCAAAATTTTAATGGTGTAAAAGTGTTATCTTCCATTGATCTCAGATCCAGCTTTTATCAGATCGAACTTCATCCAGAATGTAGAAAATACACAGCTTTCCTTTGTTTCGGCGTTTGTTATCAGTTTCGGAAACTTCCTTTTGGTTTGAACATTTCTTCAGCGGCATTCATTCGGGGGCTAAATTCCATATTACCTGAGTTCTTAAAACGTCACATCACTTTATATGTGGACGATATTCTAATAGCAGAAGCTTCATGGGAACAACATAACCGCATCCTCAACAGTTTGTTACGTATTTTTGCAGAATCTGGAATTACAGTTAACTTGGAAAAGTCTGAATTCGGTAGGTCAAAGGTGAAGTTTTTGGGACATATTATTTCTTCTGAAGGCATTCAGCCGGATCCAGAAAAGTTAGAAGCAATCAGAGCCATTCCTGTTCCATCCACAAAAAGACAAGTCCGCAGTTTTCTAGGTCTCGTAAATTTTTACCGTCGTTTTCTGAATATGCAAATTCTAGTTACACCAAAACTTTGTTCTCTCACTGGAAAAAATACTATTTGGAACTGGGACGAACAAGCACAGTTGGAATTCAATTCTTTGAAAGAAGCGTTACTTCACGCGCCAATACTAGCTCATCCAGATCTGTCACAAGATTTCTGCCTTAGCACTGATTCTTCCAAAGTTGGTCTTGGTGCCCATTTATTTCAAGAAGCCATAGAAGATGACATTACTGTTCAGAAAACCATTGCTTTTGCTAGCCGAGTGCTAACAAAATCTGAAAAAAATTATTCCGTTACTGAATTAGAAGCTTTAGCTATCGTTTGGGCATTTAACAAATTCCGTTTCTTTCTTTCTGGTAAGCACGTAAAAGTATACAGTGATCATCGTGCATTACAATTTCTTATGTCTTCAAAATTAAATCATGATAGGTTAAAACGTTGGGCATTGTTTCTGCAAGAATTCCACTTCACAATAGTCTACATTCCCGGCAAGGAGAACATTGTTGCGGACGCGCTGTCACGCGCACCGGCTGGGCTTGAGAAAAGTAACACAGAAGGCAACCTCGAGAAAAATTTCAGTATTCTTTACATTCAGAAAGTCGCCTTTGAAAACTTCATCACCACATCTTTAAAGGACATTGCTCATGAACAAGATAAAGATCCGATTTGGAAAGATATCAAAAGTAAATGGCATGAAAAGACACAGACTCAGATTCGGCATTATTACCTGGTTAGAAACAACATACTCTTCAAACGCTGCACTGTTGATGACAAGCTATGGGTACTTTGCATTCCAGACGATTTTGTTAATAAGCTCATTTGGTACATTCATTTCAGCTACGCACATTTTGGCCCACGAAAATGTTATCATATTCTTCGAACGACTTGTTATTTTAACAATATGGAAAAGCGAATTCGAAGAGTCTTGTCTATTTGTAAACTTTGTCAAAAGGCGAAACCATCTACTATCTCACATTGTGCTCCGTTGTTTCCTATTATTCCTTCTAAATTAAAAGAATTTGCTGCTGTTGATCTCTTGGGACCCCTTGTCAGAACATCGAATGGATTTTCGTACGTTCTAGTCGCTGTTGAACTTACTTCAAAATTTGTTTCTTTCACTCCGTTACGTAAAGCCACTGGACGGTCTGTATCCAACGCCTTTGTTAAAAATTTCTTACGTGAAGTTGGACACGTTAGTAAAGTCATTTCAGATAATGGACCGCAATTCAGATCTGCTGTTTGGTCACGCATGCTTCGGAATCATAAAATCAAACCTGTTTTTATTTCATTGTATTCACCACATTGTAACCCGTCTGAACGGATTATGAAAGAAATCAATAAGCTTTGCAGACTTTATTGTCACAGAAAGCATCAGCATTGGGACAGATATTTACACTTATTTCAAAATGTGCTGAATGAAATGCCTCATGATTCCACTGCTTTACCACCTACTCTTGTACTGAAGAATGAAGAACCTCCGAACAGAATCAGAGAGCTTGTACCTTTCCCGAATACACGTAAAGTTCGACACAAAGACATAATTGATTTGGCTCTAAAAAATATAAAATCTGCAGCAGACAAAAGGAGAAAACTACACGGTAAAGCAAATGCAAAGAAATTATATTGGTCAGAATGTTCTCATTAAAGCTCATTCATTGTCACATAAGAAGAAACACTTGAGTCACAAATTCTTTCTAGTTTACAATGGACCTTACAGAATCCGACGTATACCACATGATAATTGCGTTGAAGTTGAAACTCTGCGTACTAGGAAGAGTAAAGGTTTACACCACATTTCTCATGTAAAACCATTTATTGACAGATAATCTGCTTTTTAACTTAGTCTTTGCAATTTTCACTTAACGCTACTTGTACAATTTGTCAGACTTAAGAAACTGTTAACATGCAACATTTTGGTTTGCATACGAGTGGATTCTGGATTTGAGGTGCTTTCTGTGAAATGCCAGATGACACAGTGGTTGGTTTGTGTGACAGCTACACGATTATATCACGACGTTACTAATGAATGACAATTTACAATGTCGCTTTTGCGGTGTATCTGTTTTATATCTGCACAGTTTTTTCTGAATTCTTCTATAAAGTGAGACATGTTTTAGTGGTGACTTTTGTGCTATTGCTACAAGGAGACAGCCTTTTCCGTAGGACAACAATACGTTACAGCACAGTATTTTCCTCATCACGGCAATAAGCGTAATAACTAAGTTATCTATACGCAAAGCATTTCACTTTGTTTATCATGAGGTAAGTACATTGACTTCTGCAGAACTTAGCTTTCGGAGGACAATGACTACGACACTTCCCAGAGATTATCTTACAGCAAGACGCACATTTAGCGCTACAGGACACGTATTTAAGTGATTAATTTTGTACTTAAAACATTTATTTTTAAAGATTTTTGAATTACAAAGAAAGTTTTTCGTGATACATTTCATTCCATTGCTGTAATCTGTAACACCTGAGGGTATAATTACAATAAACCTCAGGGGGGTACACGCCTACTTTGTGTACCATGTGTTTGGCAAGCACAAGGAGCCCTAGCTAATATGGTATTTGCTTATACAACTTTACACATCGGTACCATATTTCTCTAACACATAAATTACACAGCTATCTGATCATTTAACAGAGAAACAAACATCTTTTTACTACGTCAGTGACACATGTTTACGCAATTACAGAGTTGGATTACTTCACACTTTGTCTGCACTTTGTGAACTGTTCATAATTTTTTTGAAACCATTGTGATACTATGAGAACTTTGAATGATGTTTTTGGTAAGGGAGTATGATTTTAAAGTACGTTGGAGGCAGATGACACTTTTGACATGAGCAGAGAATTTTGTTAGGTTTTGAAATTATTGGAGGGAGCTACGACGATTTTGAGATTTGACTGAGGTTTTATGATGTTATTTTTACGACGACGATGTGTATTATGCTGTTGCGGTAAGTTTATGATCCATAAGCTGATGCTATATGAGTTATTTGATTATGCTATGTATCTGTTATGATGAAATATGGAAAAAGTGTCGACGAATAAGGTAAGGAGTAATGAATAGTGGTTAGGGACTCTTGACTTGTGAAAAAGGATGTTGGAAACCAAGAATCGTACTTTAAGAGTTATGAAATGTGTGTGTAAATGCGTGAATGTATCACAATGCCGGCGAAAATATTTTGGACACTGTCATATCAATAGCATTTTGTTTCTACAGATTTGTAACGCAAATTCTTGACCTGAAATATTTTTATATGAGACTGTCACTGTAGCGGAAACTGCTGTCGTAAATATTTCCGTAAGAAAGTTAAGTGACCACCTGCACATAATGCGACGTGGGCACCCAGGCGTGTCAGACACCTGGAGAACAAGCCTTTTCAGACGCTCAGGTAGAAAAGAAAGCCATTAGGGTGTGCCAGAGGCACAGGTGGAAGAGAAGGACAAAGAGAGGCCTATACGCCTCTTAATGACATTCCTTTGTAGAGGGCATCGCTAATGTGACACGCTCGTTACTTGAAAACATATGATTTTTGTAATGCGTTGTGGGCACACAGCTGTGTCAAACACCTGGAGAACAAGCCATTAGGATGTGCCTTTCATCGCTAATGCGACACCCTCGTTACTTAAAAACGTATGATAACTCGCACTTTGTGCTAATTATTGAAATGCTTATGAATTGATGGGAAATATTCGTACATCTGCACACCTGATTATGACAAGCGTCTTTCTACGATAGTTGAGAGCTACTGACTTACGAAATGCCACCTGACTATTGAATGATATTTTTATGCTTTGCTTTTCGGAGTTGCTTATTTCATTTGATATC
The DNA here is from genome assembly GCF_023864275.1 of Schistocerca cancellata. Taxonomy (NCBI): domain Eukaryota; kingdom Metazoa; phylum Arthropoda; class Insecta; order Orthoptera; family Acrididae; genus Schistocerca; species Schistocerca cancellata. The sequence continues at coordinate 107,919,114 of NC_064632.1, forward strand.
TGGTTTCCAGCTGTGTTGCAGCATTGCTTTTATAAAATGAGATGCATTTGCTAATGTGAACTCTTTCTGTCAACAGATCTATTAAATGATAATTTTGTAATCCACATTCTTTAAAAAAGGAGCACTTGGAAAGGAAAGAACAATAAGAAGTAACTAATAACAGTAACACTTAATTTTCTTTTCAAGTACATGGTAATATTTTTTTTACAATCAGTTGTTATGGTGCACCACTTTAATTACATAGACATTAAGATGTGAATATGCATTTCCCTTGTCTGCATTGTTGTTTTTACTGTAATATTTTTTCTGCTTGAGCTATGTCATGTTTAGGTATAAGTTGCTGCTGTTTGCCAGGCATAGTGTTACTAAATTGGACTTTGTGTTACTCTTCTAAGCTAGTTTTTCTTGTTTCCTGCACAGTGCCTTATATTAGTTGTAATATTGCACTTGCTTTGCTAATTTATGCTGCTAGCTTTGCCAATTTGCATTTTTTTTGTCATTTCTGTTTGTGTTGATTTGTTGTGATGCTGCATTGCCTCGTCCCTTGGTATATATATCTGAGCTCAGTAGATTTAAGTTAGCTTAAGAGGGGGTAGACTATATAAGAAACTGACTATGGAGAATAGGTAAAGAATGCATTGCGAAGAAAGATTTGGGCCCCAATGATTATTGTACAATCAGAAATAATTATTTTTGAAAGAAATATGAATAGAATACACGAACGAGGTATAGGTAGGATTTTCTTGGAAATAAATGATGAGGTAAGCAATGTGTGAACATATAAATACAGAAAGCATGCTTGGATAGGATTTTTTTGGTGGAAACAAATGTTGAAATAAGACGAAAGATCTATCGAATGAAGTTGTGGGGTGGACTGCAGTACCAAATGCTACACTGAAAACAAACCCTGTCCTTTCCTTTTGTGTTATTCCGCTATATGTTTGTGTACCCTTGTGTATTTGTGTTTTTCCTGTCTTTATGTGTTTAGCTGATGAGAGCTATGTTGTAGAATTTTTCTAATACTCTGTTATTTTCTTTGTAAAGATGCTTAGACATTATTTATTCTGTGTTGTTTTAATGCTCATGTGTGAAGTTGAATTTTTAAAAGTGATTCTGATCTTTTATTTTTGTACTCATGTCATAATTTCTGTAACACTGATGTATATGTTTATTTCTATTCTTTTGTAAAGCCTGTACTGCAAATGTTATCTGTATTGTTATGTTTTTAATTATGTATTTTGTACCTTTGTCATTGTATTCTTATGTTATAAAATTGTAATTGACAGCAGTTCATCAAATTAAGTAACTTGTAAGTTCCATCTCACTGCACACATTTCTGTTGGTCATAGTATATGGACAATATGTGAGAAGTAGGGACTGATAGTGTTTGCACATGTGTTGATAATTCAGCAAGGAACTGGATAACAGCATTGCTGGTTCTAAAGACAATTCCTAAAACTTTGTGCGTGCACAAGTGATGGTTTATGGACTTGCTATCTTCTCTGCAAGATTCTTCGATGGTGATTGTGCACCTGCACAGTCGCAGCAGATGGCTGCTGGCCATCTCTACAAGGACTACAGTGGGTCTACACCTTTGCTGCCTCACCAATACTCTCTACCAGGACTGCAGTGGGTCTGCTCTGTGATGACCTACCTACCAATCTTCTTCAAAACGTCGACTGACTCTGCTGTGGGTTTGCTCCGTTGTGGCCCATTACCTGTCAGCATGTCAAGAATCAGCACTGTCTTTCTGTTGGAAGGACAACACTACTTCTTCAAGACTGCATGGAAATCCACTACTTCCGTGTGCATTGCCTTTTACTGCTCAGACTTTGATAAAAGAAACGGCAGTTTTACTATGATGAACAATCTGGACTGTCTTTGCAGATGGCTGCTGGCCATCTCTACAAGGACTACAGAGGGTCTGCACCTTCGATGGCCCACCAATATAATTATTTCTACAAGGACTACAGTGGGTCTGCACCTCTGGTGGCCCACCAATACTCTCTACCAGGACTGCAGTGGGTCTGCTCTGTGATGACCTACCTACCAATCTTCATCAACTTCGACTGACTCTGCTGTGGGTTTGCTCCATTGTGGCGCATTACCTCTCAGCATGTCAAGAGTCAGCACTGTCTTTCTGTTAGAAGGACAACACTACTTCTTCAAGACTGCATGGACATCCACTACTTCCGTGTACATTGTCTTTTATTGCTCAGACTTTGATAAAAGAAACGGCAGTTTTACTGTGGTGAATGATCAGGACTGTCTTTATGGACTGTGAGAAAATTTTAGCTTTTGACCAACATTGTATCAATAAGTGTGTGCATTTGATATCTTTCTTACTGTAACTATGAAAAATTTTTGTCAAATCTGTATTGGCCAGTGCCCAACACCATTTGTAAAAATTTTTGTGGGGAGCATGGGGGCTATGTAAGTAGGCTGTTTATGTTTTCTTTATGTAAGTTTGCTGTTTATGGTTTTCTTATTGGCAACGTTACGTAGCGCTCTCTGTATGAAAATCACTGGCTGTGCTGTGTGCAGTATGTGGCTAGTTTGCATTGTTGCCTGCCATTGTTGTCATGAACTGCTATAGCTGGATGTGAACAGCGCGTAGCGTTGCGCAGTTGGTGGTGAGCCGCCAGCAGTGGTGGACGTGGGGAGAGAGATGGCGGAGTTTTGATAATCTGTAAGACTGAATGTCAATTATGAATATTAAGGTAAATACATTGTTTGTTCTCTATTAATATCTTTCATTTGCTAACTATCCCTATCAGTAGTTAGTACCTTCAGTGGTTTGAATCTTTTATTTAGCTGGCAGTAGTGGCGCTCGCTGTTTTGCAGTAGCTTGAGTAGCGAAGATTTTTGTGAGGTAAGTGATTTGTAAAAGGTATAGGTTAAAGTTAGTCAGGGCCATTGTTTTGTAGGGGTTATTGAAAGTCAGATTGCGTTGCGCTAAATAATATTGTGTGTCAGGTTAAGCACAGGCTTGTATAATTGTTCTAAGTGGACGTTTCACATGTAAAATTGTTCAAAGGGGACGTTTCAATTGGCAAAGGAAAGTTACTGACGTGGAAACGGAAATTGGTACTATTGCCACTGTGGTTCGAGATCCTTGTGTTAGTTCACTTCAAATCGCAAGGAAATCCGGCATGAGGCTTCTGTGGCTGAGCGGTTCTAGGCGCTTCAGTCCTGAACCGCGCTGCTGCAACGGTCGCAGGTTCGAATCCTGCCTCGGGCATGGATGTGTGTGATGTCCTTAGGTTAGCAAGATTTAAATAATTCTAAGTCTAGGGGACTGATGACCTCAGATGTTAAGTCCCATAGTGCTTAGAGCCATTTTGATTGTGTGTCACATTGAATTCTACAGATGGGCTCAACTTCAGATTCAGAGGGATGAAACATTTATTAATTTGACTTTATTTATTGACGAGGCTACATTCACGAACCTTGGATATGTTAATTTACATAACATGCATTATTGGGCAACTGAAAATCCATGTTGGCTGTGGCAAGTTGCACAAGGAAAACCGTGGTTGGTAAATGTATGGAGTGGGACTCTGGAGGACAGAATTAAAGGTCCCTATTTCATCAAAAATGGTTCAAATGGCTCTGAGAACTATGGGACTCAACTGCTGAGGTCATTAGTCCCCTAGAACTTAGAACTAGTTAAACCTAACTAACCTAAGGACATCACAAACATCCATGCCGGAGGCAGGATTCGAACCTGCGACCGTAGCGGTCTTGCGGTTCCAGACTGCAGCGCCTTTAACCGCACGGCCACTTCGGCCGGCTCCTATTTCATCGAAGGGAATCTTAATGGTAGGAAGTACACTATATTCCTGTAAGAGACATTAGGTCTCTTATTGGAAGAAATACCTATAGGAACAAGGAACAGAATGGGGTATCAACACGATAGGTTTCCGGCATATTTTTCGCTGATGGCTAGAAATGAGTTGAAGAGACAATTAACAAATCGTTGAACTGGACGTTAAAGAGATGTGTCGTGGCGGTCTCGTTCCCCAGACTTCTCCTCTGAATTTTTTCTTATGGAGACTCGTAAAAGATATTGAGACGTTCCAGCTACATCTGAAGATATGCGAGAGAGACATGTCGGAGCATGTGCTTCGATAAGTGCCAATGTGATAAGGAATATCAGTCAGGTTATATTAAGAAGATTCCAGTACTGCATTGATATCAGTGATCACCACTTCGAACACCTTCTGTAAATGGACGTTCATGCCACCTTTCTGATCTTCGTTGACCTTCAAAAACCTTAATGTTACACATAATTTTATTCGTCTCGATAGCCGCTATCAGAAAATAAGTACCAAACTATAGCAATAGCATCTTATTGAAAGAAACAAAGTTGACTTTCATATTTCTGAAGCAACCCAACCTATCAACAAAAAACCAACGTCATATTATGGCACCTCATTGTTCAGCTCCTATCATACTTTCGGAGTTATTCTTGGTGGCAATAGTTAGTGACTCAGCCTGTAAATATACAGGTTGTTTCAAAAATGACCGGTATATTTGAAACGGCAATAAAAACTAAACGAGCAGCGATAGAAATACACCGTTTGTTGCAATATGCTTGGGACAACAGTACATTTTCAGGCAGACAAACTTTCGAAATTACAGTAGTTACAATTTTCAACAACAGATGGCGCTGCGGTCTGGGAAACTCTATAGTACGATATCCACCATGCGTAGCAATAATATGGCGTAGTCTCTGAATGAAATTACCCGAAACCTTTGACAACGTGTCTGGCGGAATGGCTTCACATGCAGATGAGATGTACTGCTTCAGCTGTTCAATTGTTTCTGGATTCTGGCGGTACACCTGGTCTTTCAAGTGTCCCCACAGAAAGAAGTCACAGGGGTTCATGTCTGGCGAATAGGGAGGCCACTCCACGCCGCCTCCTATATGTTTCGGACAGCCCAAAGCAATCACACGATCATCGAAATATTCATTCAGGAAATTAAAGACGTCGGCCGTGCGATGTGGCCGGGCACCATCTTGCATAAATCACGAGGTGTTCGCAGTGTCGTCTAAGGCAGTTTGTACCGCCACAAATTCACGAAGAATGTCCAGATAGCGTGATGCAGTAATCGTTTCGGATCTGAAAAATGGGCCAATGATTCCTTTGGAAGAAATGGCGGCCCAGACCAGTACTTTTTGAGGATGCAGGGACGATGGGACTGCAACATGGGGCTTTTCGGTTCCCCATATGCGCCAGTTCTGTTTATTGACGAAGCCGTCCAGGTAAAAATAAGCTTCGTCAGTAAACCAAATGCTGCCCACATGCATATCGCCGTCATCAATCCTGTGCCCTATATCGTTAGCGAATGTCTCTCGTGCAGCAATGGTAGCGGCGCTGAGGGGTTGCCGCGCTTGAATTTTTTATGGATAGAGGTGTAAACTCTGGCGCATGAGATGATACGTGGACGTTGGCGTCATTTGGACCGCAGCTGCAACACGGCGAACGGAAACCCGAGGCTGCTGTTGGATCACCTGCTGCACTAGCTGCGCGTTGCCCTCTGTGGTTGCCGTACGTGGTCGCCCTACCTTTCCAGCACGTTCATCCGTCACGTTCCCAGTCCGTTGAAATTTTTCAAACAGATCCTTTATTGTATCGCTTTTCGGTCGTTTGGTTACATTAAACCTCCGTTGAAAACTTCGTCTTGTTGCAACCACACTGTGTTCTAGGCGGTGGAATTCCAACACCAGAAAAATCCTCTGCTCTAAGGAATAAACCATGTTGTCTACAGCACACTTGCACGTTGTGAACAGCACACGCTTACAGCAGAAAGACGACGTACAGAATGGCGCACCCACAGACTGCATTGTCTTCTATATCGTTCACATCACTTGCAGCGCCATCTGTTGTTGAAAATTGTAACTACTGTAATTTCGAAAGTTTGTCCGCCTGAAAATGTACTCTTGTCCCAAGCATATTGCAACAAACGGTGTATTTCTATCGCTGCTCGTTTAGTTTTTATTGCCGTTTCAAATATACCGGTCATTTTTGAAACACCCTGTATAAAATTCCTTTTGAGGGGCGGGGATGTTGATTGTTATTCAGTGTGTTTTGGTGTTAGCTAATTTCAGTTTTGGTTTAAAAATTTTGAGTAGAGGTTTATGAACGGAAAGAGGTTTGGTGATATTATTATGATGATAACATTGTTCTTTTGTAGCTTTAGTGTATTACTTTCTCTATTAGTGTAAACAATGAGTCGTTTATCATGTATACTTGATCACTCTACAGGGTTTTCTTTTCTGCTTTGGTTTTCTGTATGTGGTATTTTTCTGGCAGGGTTTTAGTTGTTTTCTATTTTTGATTCTAATTATTTTCATGTCGTCTTCTCCAATGGTTCGTTTGTGATTGCGTTCCATTAGGTGTTCTGCAAATGTGCAGTGGTTTGTCCCACACTTCCAGGCTGTCATTCGTTCTTTGTATTCGACGTCGTATGTTCTGAATATTAGTCCTATGCATTTGCCATCACAAGTGTTACACTCCAATTGATATACACCTACTTCCTGGCACGTCTCCGTTTTTTGTCAGATTTTGGTTGCATTTTTGTATAGAATTATCTGTTTTATCCATTATGTTTATTCCCTGTCTATTGAAAATGTTGATGATTTCATACATGAGCTTGTGTTTTTATGTCACTGTGCACCATCTTGTGTTTTCTCTTACATTTTTCTGATTATTCTCTGTAGTAGTTATGGTACTGAGCGTTTGCGCTTGGTTCTGTTATGATCTTGTCAATGGTTTTGTACTTTCTGCTAATTTTACTTTTAATTTTGCTGTTTAGGTTTGTTATTATGCTTCTACTGCAATCATTGTTTTGGACTACATGTATAGTTACGTCAAATTCTTTTTGGTAACACCGTATTGAGTCTATGGAGAATGTGTCGAAGTGATGCTTGCTATTGTGAATGGGGATGGTTCGAGGATATAAATATAGCAGAAATCAATGTAGTTTAGTTTCGTAAACGGAGTTGTAGTGCGACGCCCAGCATGTGACCTCATAAGAGGAAACGCTGATGCAAGCCAAATACACGAAGAGCTGTAAGGAATCACTTATTTACTTAAAACCAGAAGTGAACTGTTCCACAATCTAGAAAAATACGTTTCAAAACAAAACTGTATCATTCTAGATTCCACTGATGTTGCCGTGAAGTGAAAAATGTGAAACCCGTCTCGGAGAAATGAAATACAGTACAGCAAGAAGAGGCGGATTTTATTTACAAAACAAATATTTTTGTGCTTGTTGCGGAGGTTAGCCACTCAAACAAACAAGTGGTCTAGAGTTATGTGCATAGTAAGCGGATGAAGGATGGGAAAGTCCCATCATGTGTAATAACTAAATTTGGAAGATGCTGAGGAAGCAGAGGCTGCTGTACTCAAAAGAGAACGCACAAATGACGGTAAGCAAAGTTTCGTAGAAATCCTTGCGTCTTTGAAATGATCTATGCTCATAGCATTGAATAGTTACAGCCGTCATACCTTTTGCAAAAGATGTGGCATAGGACCCGAGAAAAATCGGTAAGCGGGTCTAAGGCTCCGTTCAGTCCCTTTTTGACCAGTCTGGTGTGGCAATTGAAGGTAGAAAAACGGAGACTGAAGTTTTAAATTTTGCTTTCAAGAAATCGTTCATGCAGGAGAATCGTCATTCGACCATCGGACAGACTTCCGGGAGGACGGCGTACAGACGTAGAGAAACAGCTGAAAGATTTGAAAGCAAGTAAGCCAACAGGTCCCGATGAATTCCCAGTTAGGTTTTACAAAGGGTATTATACGGCATTAGTCCCTTGCATTTATCGCGAATCTCCCGCCCATCACAAAGCAGTAGGTGACAGGAGAAAACGCAGGTGACAACTGAATATAAGGAGAGCAAAAGGACGGATCCGTAAAATTACGGACCAATATCGCTAACTTCGATTTGCTTCAGAATCCTTGCACACATTTTCAGTTGGAATATAATAAATATTCCTGAGACCGAGAAACTTATGTCCACGGATCAGTATTGTTTTAGAAAGCTTATTTTGTGTGTAGCAGTAATAGTAGTAGCTTTATTCATCTGTAGATCTCGTTTTACAAGGATGTAGGAAGTGTCAAAGTATTTACAAGTTTAGACCAATTAAATATAAGCTAATTCGTATACACATATATTTACAGACTTCTAGTTAGAGACAGTAATTAGATTAACTCCTGGAATACAATACTTTTTTACAGATAACTTATTAAATAATGTAATACCACATTGTCACTCATATCCCACCATCAGTCACTGAACACACTATACAGACATTGTATCACAACACTTCACTCACTACACACACAAACACACACACTGCTGATTTCTGGGCCATTTTCTGTACCACAACTTCCCATTTGCTATCCTGGAAAACTGAGTCAGTGTCCATCTATAAAGAGTGAGATGTTGAGCTTAGAAAGAGGAAGAGGTGTTAGTGTTGTACAATGCATAGCTTGGGGGTACGTTTTTCTAGAAAAGGAAAAAAGAAGTAAAAACCATAGTGTGAAGGTGTTATGTGGAATGTTGGGTGTTTTATAATCATTATTATTATTTATTTGTATAACATTTTCTTACCAAGCCCCTACTCTGTTTTATCTAAGTAATCCTTCAGTGTATAAAATGTAATGCATAACACGTACCTTTTAGCTGCCTTTTTAAATAAGTGTATTTTTGCAGTTTCTTTTATCTCTTTTGGTAATTATTTTACGGTTTTATTCCTTGGTAGAAAACGCTGTTTGGAGTTTTATGTTCATTATTTCTTGGAAAATATAAGTTCTGTCTAGCTCTTGTTCCATGGTCGAGGACAGCAATTACCAATGTTATTTTTGATGCGTACAACTGACTGGTAAATGTATTCACATGGAGCAGTTAAAATCGGCAGTTTTTTGAACAGATCTTTACAATGAGCTCAACAACCACTTTTGGTTATAATTATTATGGCTCTATTCTGGAGTTTGAAAACTGTTTTCATATTTGTTCCTCAAAAATGATTGCTGTAGCTAAGAATTGAGTGTACACATGAATAGTATCTAACTAAAAGACATTGCATGTTACATACTGATGATACGATTCTCAAGGGCATAACATGCTGATGACATTCTACTTGGAAGTACCTTTAAATTCAAACCGCTTCAACTGAGAATCAATATTCATTCCTAGAAATTTTGCATTTGGCACACAGTCTCTAGATGTGCCATATACATTTAATTTAACATTGTCATTTTCCCTCTTCAAACTGAAATTCATGGCATTAGTTCTCTTTATGTTCAATGTCACTTTATTGCTTATTGATCAATTTTAAGTTCCTTGAGAGCTTCATTTTCTTCCTCTGCAAGGAGTACTCTTGTTTTCTCAGTGACTATAATATTGCTGTCATCAATTAAGAGAATTTGTTCAACCATGAGTAAAACTACTGGGAAAGTCATTGATGTATATCAGGAAAAGTATTGGTCCTAATATGCTACCTTGCAGAACCCCTATATCTATGTGTTTTGCTTCTGATAAATGTTTTACTACATGTTTGGATATATTTGATGTATGTGTTATCTCTACTCTTTGTACCCTATCTGCTAGGTATGCCAGTGATTAGCTGACCCTCTTATTCCAAATGTTTCTAATTTATTTAATAGAATTTTGTGGTCAACTATATAAAAAGCCTTAGAAAGATCCAAAAACATGCCTCTGGCACACTCATCTTTGTCAAGAGCATCGAGTACAAACTTTGTAAATTCTACTATGGCTGACTCTGTATTTTTGCCACTTCGGAAACCAAATGGTGATTTGCTTAAAAGATTGTATTCATTCAGGTAATTCATTAATCTGTCTTTCATAATTGCTTCTATTATTTTTGAGAATTGTGACAGCAGTGAAATGGGCCAGTAATTTTCTATGTCTTCTGCATCACATTTCTTAAGCAAAGGCACAACTCTTGTCTGTTTTAACTGCACTGGAAATGTCCCTGATGTGAAGGATTCATTTATTATATTTGTTATGGCGCCCTGTATAATCTCTATGCATTGTTTCAGTACACTGATTGGTACTTCATCTAAGGCTACTTTATTTTTTAGTTTTTGAACAGTTTTATTGACTTCATTCACTGTGGTTGGAAGAAACATCACCATATTTAGTGCGACATTATTTACAGGTGAATATTTGTTTTGGGGAAGTTTTGCTGTAAGTTCTCTGAAATACTTGAAAAATGCTCATTTACATAGTTTGCTAAGTGTTGTGGATCATTTATTATCTTATTACCTCCTGAAGCAGTGTGTTACTCTGTGTTTCTCTGCCTTTCCCCATTTCCTTTTTTATAACATCGCAGATTGCTTTGCTTAGGGTGTTACAAAGAGGTACGGCCAAACTTTCAGGAAACATTCCTTACTCACAAATAAAGAAGAGGTGTTATATGGACATGTGTCCGGAAACGCTTAATATCCATGTTAGAGCTCATTTTAGTTTCATCAGTACGTACTGTACTTCCTCGATTCACCGCCAGTTGGCCCAATTGAAGGAAGGTAATGTTGACTTCGGTGCTTGTGTTGACATGCGACTCATTGCTCTACAGTACTAGCATCAAGCACATCATTACGTAGCATCAACAGGTTAGTGTTCATCACGAACGTGGTTTTGCAGTCAGTGCAATGTTTACAAATGCGGAGTTGGCAGATGACCATTTGATGTATGGATTAGCACGGGGCAATAGCCGTGGCGCGGTACGTTTGTATCGAGACAGATTTCCAGAACGAAGGTGTCTCGACAGGAAGACGTTCGGAGCAATTGATCGGCGTTGCGGTGGTCTAGCGGTTCTGGCGCTGCAGTCCGGAACCGCGGGACTGCTACGGTCGCAGGTTCGAATCCTGCCTCGGGCATGGGTGTGTGTGATGTCCTTAGGTTTAAGTAGTTCTAAGTTCTAGGGGACTTATGACCCAAGATGTTGAGTCCCATAGTGCTCAGAGCCATTTGAACCATTTGATCGGCGTCTTAGGGAGCACGGGACATTCCAGCCTATGACTCGCAACTGAGGAAGACCTAGAACGACGAGGACACCTGTGATGGACGAGGCTATTTTTTGTGCAGTTGACGATAACCCTAAGTCAGCGTCAGAGAAGTTGCTGCTGTACAAGGTAACGCTGACCACGTCACTGTATGGAGAGTGCTACGGAAGAACCAGTTGTTTCCGTACCATGTACAGCGTGTGCAGGCACTATCAGCACCTGATTGGCCTCCACGGGTACACTTCTGCGAATGGTTCATCCGACAATGTGTCAATCCTCATTTCAGTGCAAATGTTCTCTTTACGGATGAGGCTTCATTCCAACGTGATCAAATTGTAAATTTTCACAATCAACATGCGTGGGCTGACGAGAATCCGCACGCAACTGTGCAAGCACGTCATCAACACAGATTTTCTGTGAATGTTTGGGCAGGCATTGTTGGCCCCATGTTCTTCCACCAACGCTCAATGGAGCACGTTATCATGATTTCATACGGGCTACTCTACCTGTGCTGCTAGAACATGTACCTTTATAAGTACGACACAACATACGGTTCATGCACGATGGAGCTCCTGCACATTTAAATCGAAGCGTTCGTACGCTTCTCAACAACAGATTTGGTGACCGACGGATTGGTAGAGGCGGACCAATTCCATGGCCTCCACGCTCTCCTGACCTCAACCCTCTTGACTTTCACTTATGGTGGCATTTGAAAGCTCTTGTCTACGCAACCCCGGTACCAAATGTAGACTCTTCGTGCTCGTATTGTGGACGGCTGTGATACAATACGCCATTCTCCAGGGCTGCATCAGCGCATCAGGGATTCCATGCGACGGAGGGTGGATGCATGGATGCATTTTGAACATTTCCTGTAACAAAGTGTTTGAAGTCACGCTGGTACGTTCTGTTACTGTGTGTTTCAATTCCATGATTAATGTGATTCGAAGAGAAGTAATAAAATGAGCTCTAACATGGAAAGTAAGCGTTTCCGGACACATGTCCACGTAACATATTTTCTTTCTTTGTGTGTGAGGAATGTTTCCTAAAAGTTTGGCCGTATCTTTTTGTAACGCCGTGTATATTATTTTGTCATTAAATGACTTTTTTGCAGAAATTAGCACCTTTCAATAGATCTTTTTGTATCTATGATAGAAATTTAAGAATTCTGAATCACTGCGACCCTTTTTCATGGAACTGAGGTATTTAAGTGTTTGTGAGAAGTTCTTAATACCTGTTGTTATCAATCTGTTTTTGTGAGATGTTGAAACAGACATGCACACTTTTGAAAATGTCTATTCCAAGTTGAATTTAAATAATGTGGAGAATTTAGAAAATTTCATATTCACATTGGTTTCCTTATACACTTCAGCCCAGCTTTTTTTGCTAGTTCCTTTGAATGTTCTTTTATTTTCATTTCTGATGTCGTTTATAGGCTTGTAGTTTAGGGAATGATTCGATGCCTGATTTTACTGTCGTTATTTGACAGAGATGGTCTGATAGTCTGACATCTTTTGCAGTTACATCACATTTTTTCCTGTCCATATTTGTGGCCACATGGTCAGTTACTGATGCAGTCAATGTGGTAACCCTTATTGCGCTATTTACCAATAGGGACATGCCAAGACTTTGAAGGATATTTATGATGGTGCTGCTGGATTCATTTATGATATTGGTGTTGATGTTGATGTATCCACACGGAATAATGTTGACATTTGTACTTGAGGCTTTATCTAGAACTTCTCTTAATTTATTGAAAAATGTGTCCACACTACCACTGCGAGATCTATACACACATAAAAAGATTAATTTCTTGATGATATCAAGGCCTGTTAATTCAGTAGCTGATATTTCAAAATGTTTGTCTTCACTTGCTGTCTTGATTTGAACTGTGTTCCTTTTCAGATATAAATGCATGATCCTCTACACCTTGAAGCAGTTCTGCAGTAAGAGTTTGCTCTTTCATACGATGATAACATTACATGTTGAATTTCTGTCTCTCTACACCAATGCTCAGTAACACAAACTACTGTGCAGCTCAAAGATTGGAGCTCAACTTCTAATAGTTTTATTTTATTTTTTATTCATTTGCATGTTTTGAAGGAGGATTGTTAAGTTTGTGAAATGCCTTATGTTACTCTTTTCAGTTGTTTGTTTTCTACTGACATCTGGCATGTGTGATATTTGGAATGTTAAAATCTGTCTTTTGCGTGATTGTTTCGGTATTTTTTAAAGTGCTGGAGATATTCTTTATGCAGGGTAGCCTGTTGTCTGGATTTATCCTAAAAAAGACTTACTTTTCCTACCCATGACAACAGGTTTTGACCATGTGTGGCTCGAGATCCATCCCCTATACTTTAATGAATCTCTTTTACCAATCTTCCCTTCCCAGTCCTGTTTAGGTGTAGTCCATGCCTAGTGAGACCTTATCTGTTGATAGTCCCGGTGGGCAGCACAGAGACGTGAGCAAAGTGGGCTGCCCTCAGAGCCATCCCTAACCCAACACTGTTTCGTCTCATAGCTCCATCAAGGTGTGGCTGATCATGACGTCCAAGAAGCTCAACAAAGTGTAGGTTGATGACATGAGTCATGGAAGCTGCCTTTTCCGGGTCACCACATGTATCACATGCCTCATCCCTGTCCAAACTGTTTTCTGACCCACCCACTATCACTACATGGACCTCTTTTGTAAAGTCCTTACATAAAGACTCTAAGTCCTCTATCACGTGACTTATCCCTAAAACAGCTTGCACTGTTCTCACATGATATACTGCGAACTACGGATTAAAGGCAACAGGCAGATTTCATATTTCTAGATTCCAGGAAATCATTCGACACAGTGCCTCACTGCACGGTGCTAAGGGAGGTACTACCATTTGTAATACATTCACAGATACGTGAGAGGTTCAAAGACTTCTTATGTAATAGAAACCAGTACGTTGCCCACAATGGCAAGTGTTCATCTGAGATGAGGGTGTCGTCCGAACATTCTCAGAGAAGTGTGACAGCACCGTCGTTGTTCTCTGTGTACATAAATGATGTGGCGGACTAGGTGAGCAGCAATCCGTGGTTGTTTGCTGACGATGCTGTGGTGTGCTATAAAGTGTCAAAGCTGAGTGACTGTAGGATGATACAAGATGACTTAAAGTTATAGGTGGTGTGGTGAATGGCACCTAGCTTGAAATGTGGGAAAACGTATGTTGATGCATATGAGTAGGAAAAACAAATGTGTAATGTTCTGATACAGCGTTGGTTGTGTACTGCTTGACGAAGTCACGTCGTTTAAATATCTGGTTGTAACGTTACAAGGCGATATGAAATGCAACGAGCATGTGAGAACTGTCGTTTGAAAGGTGAATGGTTGACTTATGTTTATTGGGAGAATTTTAGGAAAGTGTGGTTCATCTGTAAAGGAGGCCGCATATAGGGAGCTTGTGTGACCTATTCTTCAATACCTTTCGACAGTTTGGGATCCGTACCAGGTCAGATTAAAGGAAGACAGCGAAGCAATTCGGAGACATGCTCCTAGATTTTTTAGCAGTAGCAGTAGCAATAGCATACCACAAGAGACGTTCTTTTCGAAGAATACTATTGAGAAAATTTAGAGAACATGTATTTGAAGCTGACAGATGAATGATCCTACTGCTGTCAACATACACTGTGCGTAAGGCTCACAAAGATAAGATTCGAGAAATTCGTGCTCATATGGAGGCAAATAGATAGTCGCTGTTCCCTCACTCTATTTGCGAGTGGAACGGAAAAGGAAATGACTAGTAGCAGTAAAGACTACCATCTGTCACACATAATATGGTGGCTTGGGGAGATGTATGTAGATATAGATGTAGAGGGGAGGATAGAGCTGGAGGATTTCCCAGGAGAGGGAAAAATGGCTCAGAGCTGAATGTGCAGGGGGTTTCTCAGAAGAATGGATTTTCCCCAGGGGTCATAAATGAACTCCAGGTGGTCATAAATCAGCCCCAGGGATTCATAAATCAATTAGCACAACAATAGCTTAAGGGAAGGGTGAGGGGGGTAATTTGCCCCTGAATGTATGCTTGCCCCCAAAAGTATGCAATCCACACAAACAAAGTGGTGCAGGTACCTCTGTACCGCAATAACTCCTGTTTGGCCACAGAATGTATCATAATGCAGCATACACTATTATAATCTGTACTGTAGAATGATAGGATAAGCACTGGTTGTTCAAAGCAGGTACTATAGGGTGATTTCCTGAAATAAGGACTGACTGTTGTAAACAGTTCATGAGAGAATAAGAAGCAAAATAGGTCATATGAACATATGGTCTGAAGAGCATTAAGAGTAACTCCTACATGAAGATGGAGATAAAAGATCTTTGACAGATCTCATCATCAAGCATGTGACTCACGAGTACGCAGTCGTGCTTGACAACTGCCACCGTCTGTATCAATTACATCACATGCATTGCTTTCAGACATATCTCCCCAGAGACTGTTTGGTTGCTGAGCTGTTGCATACACTATCACAGTGCTGGGATATGTCACCCATCCTATGCTTGTTTGAAGCTACCTTTACAAGAGAAGGTATTGTCTCTCTTCACAACACCCTGCCCCCACCTCCCTCCCACTGTTGACAACAAAATGTCCCCACGGTGTTTTGGCAACGAACGATCAACACAGTTTCATCCTCACTGCGTGGGTGAAGATTATTGGCGACTTCTTTGTAGAGCCTGTCATCCTTCCACAATACCTCTCACACACAAAGCGTATCTGCACTTTCTCTGGGTGACCCTGAGTTTGACTCCCCTGTTGGGAGATGTGCTTTTGGTAGTACGAAGAGTAATGTGGCCTCTACAAGAAGGTGCTCCAGCTCACTGTTTTCTTGAGTGTGGAGCTAAAACACCAGTACAGACAGATGATTCCCATTTACCTGATGTGATCTCGTGTGTGCTTTCAATCATAAATACCTATAATGTTAAAGATCTTTTACCTTCTGGAATGCATTTCCCGCCATATGTCTTATATGACTTTTGTTGCTCCCTGTTCTCTCAGAAACCTTTTCTGCTCCATGTTCCCATTTAGAGAAACCACCCTGTGTGTAAGGAAACCATACAGCTACTTCCCTGTAGCGAGTTTGGAAAATTATGGAAAATTTAATACTAGATATGTGTATAGGGGATTTGAACTGCTGTCTCTGCGAATGCTCTTCCATTTTCTTGTCCATCGAACCGTCTTATTCTTTGCTAACGATCGTCTCGAGTAGGTCCACAACTGGCTAACTCCCAAAGGTGTATAATGTTTTTGACACCAGGTAATTGGGTAGGTTAGGGAAAAAACCATGTGGCATGTAAACACGATCATCAGCATCTCTTTCCAAGGAATGGGTGTTGTAACCGGTCTCTATCATCCCTCCATCCATCTTTGAATCTCTTACAACGTCTGCTTAGTTGTCTCTCTTTCCAATCGGGTAATTATTCATTATCTTCTTTGGTAATCTGTTTTCTGTCATTCTATCAACATGATCCATTTCATTCAATTGTCTTCCACCTTGTTTTTAAAAACTGATCGTATTGTTTCAGTCTTTATTTTATCCTTGTTATTACAGCCTCATACATATTTTATGAACTTCATCCCTGCGGGTTGTATATGTGATTTATCGTTTCTTGTTACCATGTATGATTTGGGACGATATGCAGGAGTAGGTAGACGATAACTTTACAGAATATTTCATTTGTGTTTCTTTTTCTTTCTTTATTTTTAAAGTTCTTCCAGTTGTTCCACAGATAGCTTGATACGAGGGTTGGAACTTTAATAGTGGCAACCATTTATTTACAGCCCGTACAAAATAGATACTTGTTTCAAAGTTTTACTGACCTTCAAAGTAGTCACCTGCATCGTGTCTAACCCGTTGGCAGCGATGTTGAAGTCGTAGGATACTCTTAGCAGTGCTAGTTGTGTTGCCAGTTCGAGCGGCGCGCTCTATTGCCCGACGAATTTGTAGCAGTTCTGAAGCGAATGCTGTGAAGTGTTTTCTTCAGTTTAGAAATCGAGTTGAACTCACGAGAGCTTCATTCAGGGGAGTGCAGTCGGTGGTATAGCACTTAGCAGCCACATCAGTCAAACAAATCAGTAACAGCTTACACTCTACGTGCTTGAGCATTGTTCTGCAAAAAGATGGTCAGGTCCTGCAGAAAGTGTCTTCACTTCTGTCTCTAAGCTGATCATAGATTGTGTTTGAAACGTCCCCTTAGAACAATTTATACAAGACTGTGCTTAACCTGACACACAATATTATTTAGCGCAACGCAATCTGACTATCAAAGATCCCTGCAAAAGAATGGCCCTGAGTAACATTAAACTATACCTTTCAGAAATCACTTACCTCACAAAAATCTTCATTACTCGAACTACTGCAATACAACGAGCGCCACTACTGCCAGCTAAATAAAAGATTCAAACTACGGAAGGCACTAACTACTGATAGGGATAGTTAGCAAATGAAAGATATTAATAGAGAACAAACACTGTATTTACCTTAATAATCATAATATATATAGCAGTTCAATTTCAAAACTTCCGCCATCTCTCTCCCCACATCCACCACTGCTGGCGGCTCACCTCCAACTGCCCAACGCTATGCGCTGTTAACATCCACCTGCCCAACAATACAATGGCAGACAACAATGCAAACTAGCCACAGACTGCACACAGCACAGCCAGTGACTTTCATATAGAGCGCTACGTAACGTTGCCAATAAGAAAACGTAAACAGCCTACTTACATAAAGAAAACATAAACAGCCTACTTACATGTTCCAAACATGAACAGCATTGAGACAGAAGTGAGGACACTCTGCAGGGCCTGACCATCATTTTGCAGGACAAGGCAACACTGCGTGAAATAATCGCAGAAATCAATGTGGGACATACAAAAAATGTATCCGTTAGGACACTGCGGTGAAATCAGGCGTTAATCGGCTATGGCAGCAGACGATCGACGCTAGTGCCTGTACTACCAGCACGACGTCGCCTGCAACACATCTGCTGGGTTCGTGAACATATCATTTCGACCCTTGACGGCTGGAATCTCTTGGCCTGGTCAGATGAGTCCCGATTTCAGTTATTAAGGGGCTCCGGAAAGGCTCAAAATCATGAAAAGTTCAATTTTTACTTTTTTGCGTTTTCTGAATCTGCAGACTATTACCTTTTAATAGATATATAATTTATTCAATTCCGAAGACTACAACTATTTTTAAATTTTTTTTTGAAAGGTGTTCTACATGGGCGTGACCCACTGTGGCGCTGTTAAACTGCTGTCAAATGGTGTTATTATTAACGTCCGTGTTCATCAGGTACATTTTAGTGATGTGAGATAATGTATGTGTTGTGGCTAACCTGTGATGGTTCAATATATATCGCTGGTGTGATTGTCGATTGTTTCATGTTTATTTACTCTGTCGTTATCTCGAAAATATTCGTAATTAATTCTGTTTCTTGAGTCTCTGTTTTGTTGAAGTATAATAATGAGTAAAAGTAAAGTTATTAGAAATCCTCTGAAGGCTTTTAAGAAAGGGAGAAATGTTGGAAAGCCAAAGGTATGTGTTATTACTGTAAACAATAAAGACGATAACTCAGAAAGTATCGCCCATATGTAACGACGCAGAACGCCTTCGGGCTGCAGACAGGGCTGTAAAGAGTCTAGAAATACAAGCAAGAGTAAACAGGAGGAGGAACAAGAGGAAGCTGGAGGAGGAGTTTGCAGAGGATGAAGATAATCCATCCTATGGACCTGGAATGCACTAAAAAGTTAATCCAATCTTTGTCGCTCGATTCCCAAAACTTTTATTTTCTCATACTAATTACATGTTTTCTAAGGATCTTCCAAACATATTTGTTTCAAACTTTCAGTAAATGTTACACAGTACCTTCTGCATAATTTAACACAGCCTTTTCCCAAAAAACTGTATATTTTTGAATATATAAATAAAAAATTGCAAAAAAATGTTGTGCATTTTCATTACAATTTAAAAAAAATCATCTTTAATAAGTGAACTAAAATTTTGTAAAATCCCTGTGTTAAGTTGTAGCCCATATTCCAATAAATAATCTGTAAAAAGTTCAACTTCCTACCTCAAATACTTTGTGAGGAAAGATGTAATTTATAAGCGTTATTTTAACATTGCAAGTATAGGGCGTTCCGGAGCCCCTTAAGATTGGTGGTAAGGTTCGAGTGTGACGCAGACACCACGAAGCTACGGATCCCAGTCGTCGACAAGGCACAGTGCAAGGTGGCAGTGGCTCCATAACGGTGTGGGCTGTGTTCTCGTCGAATAGATTGAGTACTGCGGATGTTCGGCTACTTGGAGACCATCTGCAGTCATTCATGCACGTCATGTTCCGAAACAATGGAATTTTTGTGGATGACAATGTGCCATGTCGCTGGGCCACAATTGTTCGTGATTGGTTTGATGATCATTCTGAACACTTCGAGCGAATGATTTGGCCACCCATATGACCCGGCGTCATCGAGAGATCAGTTCGTGACCGAAATCCTACACTCACAACAATTTCGAAATTATGGAAGGCTACAGAGTTGGCATAGCTCTACATTTCCGCAGGGACAGCCAATGACTTTTTGAGTTCATGCTACGTCGCAGGAGAAAGGAGGTCGGACGCGATGTTAGGCGGCAACCTATCACTTTTGTTATATCAGTGTGAAGGAGACCGCATGTCAATGGCTCGGCGTAGCATTTCAAGGCTTTCAGCTCCGGACGCCAAGGTGGCGCGACAAACCTCTATTCTTTATCTCACTTCTTCTCTTCTTAAAAAAAAACGATGTCTTAATGTCCCAAATCAGATATTTGTGTCAGTCACACTACGTAAGCTGCTTAAAAAGCAATGGAAACAGTTAGAGGAAAGTAAAAGTCCATCTCCGCCTGCCCGAGGACGGGCAACGGTGCGGGTAGCATTTTGGGATGGGTGTGACCTCTCGGTAAACAGTTCACAGTGTCGAGCGCAGTGGCTGATAGATTTAACCGGCAGGCAATAAGAAGTTTGGCAGTTGGCCATTATAATACTGCAGCAGCGACACATATGATAAGGGCCCCACTCGGTTGGGCAGTATTCTAACATGCATAATAAAACTGTGATGTAAACAATGCCCTACCAATGAATCAATGTCTATCACTTGATTTACTTAGTACTGAGCATGTATAGTATTTCCATTTCATGTCCCCCCCCCCCTTACCAAACTGCTGTAGCCAAGTATCTGTTTGAATTTACTGATTCCTGTCCTAATGCAAGTTCATTGCACTCATTGGAAGCTACGTTTCTGCACTTCGTGAACTACATAATTTTATTTTTCTAAATATTTAAACCAAATTTCAAATCTCTTCACCACTTATAAATCTTATCAATATACAGGGTGTTTCAAAAATGACCGCTATATTTGAAACGGCAATAAAAACTAAACGAGCAGCGATAGAAATACACCGTTTGTTGCAATATGTTTGGGACAACAGTACATTTTCAGGAAGACAAACTTTCGAAATTACAGTAGTTACAATTTTCAACAACAGATGGCGCTGCGGTCTGGGAAACTCTATATTACGATATTTTCCACATATCCACCATGCGTAGCAATAATATGGCGTAGTCTCTGAATGAAATTACCCGAAACCTTTGACAACGTGTCTGGCGGAATGGCTTCACATGCAGATGAGATGTACTGCTTCAGCTGTTCAATTGTTTCTGGATTCTGGCGGTACACCTGGTCTTTCAAGTGTCCCCACAGAAAGAAGTCACAGGGATTCATGTCTGGCGAATAGGGAGGCCAATCCACGCCGCCTCCTGTATGTTTCGGATAGCCCAAAGCAATCACACGATCATCGAAATATTCATTCAGGAAATTTAAAGACGTCGGCCGTGCGATGTGGCCGGGCACCATCTTGCATAAACCATGAGGTGTTCGCAGTGTCGTCTAAGGCAGTTTGTACCGCCACAAATTCACGAAGAATGTCCAGATAGCGTGATGCAGTAATCGTTTCGGATCTGAAAAATGGGCCAATGATTCCTTTGGAAGAAATGGCGGCCCAGACCAGTACTTTTTGAGGATGCAGGAACGATGGGACTGCAACATGGGGCTTTTCGGTTCCCCATATGCGCCAGTTCTGTTTATTGACGAAGCCGTCCACGTAAAAATAAGCTTCGTCAGTAAACCAAATGCTGCCCACATGCATATCGCCGTCATCAATCCTGTGCCCTATATCGTTAGCGAATGCCTCTCGTGCAGCAATGGTAGCGGCGCTGAGGGGTTGCCGTGTTTGAATTTTGTATGGATAGAGGTGTAAACTCTGGCGCATGAGACGATACGTGGACGTTGGCGTCATTTGGACCGCAGCTGCAACATGGCGAACGGAAACCCGAGACCGCTGTTGGATCACCTGCTGCACTAGCTGCGCGTTGCCCTCTGTGGTTGCCGTACGCGGTGGCCCTACCTTTCCAGCACGTTCATCCGTCACGTTCCCAGTCCGTTGAAATTTTGTCAAACAGATCCTTTATTGTATCGCTTTTCGGTCGTTTGGTTACATTAAACCTCCGTTGAAAACTTCGTCTTGTTGCAACAACACTGTGTTCTAGGCGGTGGAATTCCGACATCAGAAAAATCCTCTGTTCTAAGGAATAAATCATGTTGTCTACAGCACACTTGCACGTTGTGAACAGCACACGCTTACAGCAGAAAGACGACGTACAGAATGGCGCACCCACAGACTGCGTTGTCTTCTATATCTTTCACATCACTTGCAGCGCCATCTGTTGTTGAAAATTGTAACTACTGTAATTTCGAAAGTTTGTCCGCCTGAAAATGTACTGTTGTCCCAAGCATATTGGAACAAACGGTGTATTTCTATCGCTGCTCGTTTAGTTTTTATTGCCGTTTCAAATATACCGGTCATTTTTGAAACACCCTGTATCACTGGATACTTGTATAACTTGTGTATACAGTTCTTTATTACAAGCAATTGCATCATCTGCTAGAAGTCTGAATTTGTTGCTAACAATGTCTGACAGGACATTAATGTACAACGCGAACAGCGAAGCTCCCAACACCTAGGGCTTGCATGATCCGGCTTCTATATCTGTCTATATTTCTCCATCAAAGAATCCTTCCTAAAATCATTCCTTCGGTACATTTGACTGGAGAAGTTAAGGTATCTATAAATGCACACTGAAGAGACGTATTAAAATTTGTACCACGGCCGAAATTCGAACCTGGGTCTCTTATTCACTAACTCTTACACCACCCCGCCACAATGGCTTTGCACAACTGCACGGACTATCATAGCTCCTCTCCGTCCTCAATCCAAATTCCTGTTAACGCTTCATCCCACTTGGTATTCCCCCTGAACTCGCACAGCGCTGCAGAGGCTCTCCTGTTCGAGTTTATGGGGAATACCAAGTGGGCTGAAGCGTTAACAGGAATTTGTACTGAGGAGGGACGTATGTTAGAGTAGTCCGTGCAGCTGTGCAGAGCCACTTTGGTGGAGTGGCCTAAGAGTTACCGTATCTGTCTAATGAGCTGGGCCCAGGTTCGAATCTTGGCCATGATACAAATTTTCATTCCTCTCTACAGCCTATATATGTGGGTTGAAAATGTCTCTGGAACCGTCCATTTTCATTTGAGAAAAATTTACGAGTACCAGCAATGAAGTTATCTGTGAAGTAGCAAGAAATCTGCTACTTCAGAAAACACGATTTTAATACTGATACGATATTGGTACAATAATTATGTAAGTACTTAAGCCCCTGGAGAAATATCCGACACAGTGGGATCAAGTGTGACGCGAAGGACTCCGATAGTACCGTGTTTCTGTTCACGGCCTTTATACAGGGTGATTCAAAAAGAATACCACAACTTTAAAAATGTGTATTTAATGAAAGAAACATAATATAACCTTCTGTTATACATCATTACAAAGAGTATTTAAAAAGGTTTTTTTCACTCAAAAACAAGTTCAGAGATGTTCAATATGGCCCCCTCCAGACACTCGAGCAATATCAACCCGATATTCCAACTCGTTCCACACTCTCTGTAGCATATCAGGCGTAACAGTTTGGATAGCTGCTGTTATTTCTCGTTTCAAATCATCAATGGTGGCTGGGAGAGGTGGCCGAAACACCATATCCTTAACATACCCCCATAAGAAAAAATCGCAGGGGGTAAGATCAGGGCGTCTTGGAGGCCAGTGATGAAGTGCTCTGTCACGGGCTGCCTGGCGGCCGATCCATCGCCTCGGGTAGTTGACGTTCAGGTAGTTACGGACAGATAAGTGCCAATGTGGTGGCGCTCCATCCTGCTGAAATATGAATTGTTGTGCTTCTTGTTCGATTTTCCTGGGCTGCGAACAAATGCTTGCTGGATGCGTGCTACATTTTCATCACTCGTTCTCGGCCGTCCAGAACTTTTCCCTTTGCACAAACACCCATTCTCTGTAAACTGTTTTTACCAACGTTTAATACACCACGTATCAGGAGGTTTAACACCATACTTCGTTCGAAATGCACGCTGAACAACTGTCGTCGATTCACTTCTGCCGTACTCAATAACACAAAAAGCTTTCTGTTGAGCGATCGCCATCTTAGCATCAACTGACGCTGACGTCTAGTCAATAGCGCCTCAAGCGAACAAATGTACAACTAAATGAAACTTTATAGCTCCCTTAATTTGCCGACAGATAGTGCTTAGCTCTGCCTTTTGTCGTTGCAGAGTTTTAAATTCCTAAAGTTGTGGTATTCTTTTTGAATCACCCTGTATTAGAGTGACGTTAAGCGATACGTCAAACTTGAGACGCTTATAATACTCTGGCCTCTACTGTTGATTATGAGCTCCCATATCAGCTTGAAAGCTAAATTTATGACATCTAAGCATATTGGTGAAGAAGTAGGCTAACGCTCCAGGCCACAATTCTATTACAGTCGGTTAAAGAATGCAACTGCTCTGTGTGCGCATACAGGTACGTGAACGTGTAGCAAATATGGCACCCGACATGCCACGTCCATCTGCTTCGCGTTCATATTCGCCTCCCATGTCTCTTCTCTCTCCCTCCGCACAGCTGATCACTTCCTGCTGTCGAAGGCATGAATATTCAGAATTCAGTATCACGATTTTCAGCGAAATGATCGGTCGAAACCAAATTAGTGCTCGGCTCGCCAGAGGATTTCCTATGCAAATTATTATCAACGTCGGCCCCCCCGGGAGAATTTGAAACACGATTCTGAGCCGTTACTTTGTTATCGGATCACCCGAAATTGCTGCGCCGGTCGCGATCGGTTTAAGCATCGCGAATGCAGGCGGTATTATTTCCTTTCCTGTCCGTTCGCAGAAGTAGTCAGAAACCAGGAAAACCGATACTGTTTCAAAGTAACAGCAAGAAAAATAATCCTTCACTTTACTGAACAGAAGTATAATGACAGGGTGGATTACGCAGGCTTGTCGTTTCTCTCTGGGACCTTATTTTTACCGTTTCTTCTGGAAACGTTTGAGGAGGGCATCATATCAGAATAGCATTTCTTACGCCCAAATGTGTACTGCAATCGTCCAAAAGCTAAAAATTAATGAGTCCTTGCGTGTATACTTCCCTCGTAGCTTTTCCAAAGCTTAAAAATGCACAGGTCTCCTAAAAAGGCTGTCAGACAGATACGTCTTACTACAAAGGAACACGTTTTATGCTGTTACCATCAAGATTAGGTTTTCTTTTGTGCTATGGACGTGGATATTGTTAAAATCAGTGTTGTTTAACTCAGATCACGCTGCTCGTTCATGAAATATAAAAGGCAATAGATGACGGTGTCGCAGTTGAAGTAGTTTTCCTTGATTCGCAGAATGCATTCCACACTACAGGCCATTAAAATTGCTACACCACGAAGATGACGTGCTACAGACGCGAAATTTAACCGTCTGGAAGAAGATGCTGTGATATGCAAACGATTAACTTTTCAGAGCATTCACACAAGGTTGGCGCCGGTGGCGACACCTACAACGTGCTGACATGAGGAAAGTTTCGAAGCGATTTCTCATACACAAACAGCAGTTGACCGGCGTTGCCTGGTGAAACGTTGTTGTGATGCTTCGTGTAAGGAGGAGAAATGTGTACCATCACGTTTCCGACTTTGATAAAGGTCGGATTGTAGCCTATCGCGAGTGCAGTTTATCGTATGGCGACATTTCTGCTCTCGTTGGTGGATTTCCAATGACTGTTAGCAGAATATGGAATCGTGGGTTCAGGAGGGTAATACGGAACGCCGTGCTGGATCCCAACGGCCTCGTATCACTAGCAGTCGAGATGACAGGCATCTTATCCGTATGGCTGTAACGGATCGTGCAGCCACGTCTCGATCCCTGAGTCAACAGATGGGGACGTTCGCAAGACAACAACCATCTGCACCAACAGTTCGACGACGTTTGCAGCAGCAAGAACTATCAGCTCGGAGACCATGGCTGCGGTTACCCTTGACGTTGCATCACAGACAGGAGCGCCTGCGATGGTGTAGTCAACGACGAACCTTGGTGCACGGATGGCAAAACGTCATTTTTTTTCGGATGAATCCAGGTTCTGTTTACAGCATCATGATGGTCGCATCCGTGTTTGGCGACATCGCGGTGAACGCACATCGGAAGCGTGTATTCATCATCGTCATACTGGTGTATCATCCGGCGTGATGGTATGGGGTGCCATTTTTTACACGTCTCGGTCACCTCTTGTTCGCATTGACGGCACTTTGAACAGTGGACGTTACATTTCAAATGTGTTACGACCCCTGGCTCTACCCTTCATTCGATCCTTTCGAAACCCTACATTTCAGCAGGATAATGCATGACCGCATGTTGCAGGTCGTGTACGGGCCTTTCTGGAAACAGAAAATGTTCGACTGCTGCCCTAGCCAGCACGTTCTCCAGATCTCTCACCAATTGAAAACGTCTGGTCAATGGTGGCCGAGCAACTGGCTCGTCACAATACACCAGTCACTATTCTTGATGAACTGTGGTATCGTGTTGAAGCTGCATTGGCAGCTGTACCTGTATACGCCATCCAAGCTCTGTTTGACTCAATGCCCAGGCGTATCAAGGCCGTTATTACTGCGAGAAGTGGTTGTTCTGGGTACTGATTTCTCAGGATCTATGTACCCAAATTGCTTGAAAATGTAATCACATGTCAGTTCTAGTACAATATATTTGTCCAATGAATACCCGTTTATCATCTGATTTCTTCTTGGTGTAGCAATTTTAATGGCCAGTAGTGTATGCAAATCATAGCCATCACGTACTGAACAAAATATAAGCTTGCAGGATGTAGAATAGCCTTATAAGGGAGGAAGGATGATTACTGTTTAACGTTGCGTCCATATGGAGGTCATTAGAGACGGAGTACACGCTTGTCATTTTTCAACGATGGGGAACGAAATCGGCCGTTCCTCTTCAAAGGAACAATTCCTCTAGTTTCCCTAGAGCGATTTAGCGAAATCACGGAAAACCTAAGTGTGGATAGTCGGACGCGGATTTTATTTGTCGTCCTTCCGAAATCGAGTCTAGTGTTCTAACCACAGCGCTACGCTGCTTGGTTTGTGATTTGAGTAGGGGCTTTATACATTTCATAACCCACGTAACCGTTAGGTGTAAAGTAAGATCGGGCATACCACAAATGGTATTACATTACTTCATGTTCACGTTATACTGGGTGAATCACTTAAAATGTCCTCCGCAAGTATTGCGGGGATTGAAAATGTAGTTGATGTGCGGTTTTCATAGAATGGGATGGTAGTCAAAGGCTCGTTTTGTTAGCCAATACACGGAATGTAATGATGCTTAGAATATACAGTTTTTGTGTAAACATACAGTTCTTTAAATGGAACAATTCCTACTGACATTAAAAAAAACAAAAAGTAGAGTAAATTGTAATATCAGTGGTGTTTGTCGCAGAAATCTAAGGCAGGTCGTCTACGAGACATCGTATTCTGAAGAGTCTCCAGTGCTATTCAACCTGCGTAGTTTCTAGGTAGGATGATGTTATGTTTGCTTACAGTGTGCTTTTGTGTTCCGTAAGTACATCGCGACTTGCTCGTCAGTGTGTGACAGTCCAAGCAGTAGGACGTATGTATGCGATGGGATTTACACAAGCAGAAAAAGATGGTATGTTCATAATGTGTGGAGAGTGCAGGAAAAATGCAGTTCGTTGTCGTATGGTGTACGCGGAAAGATGTCCCAATATACGTCAGCCATCTCGCAATTATTTATCAATCTCCTGAATCAGTTACGTGAAAGTAGTAGTGTTACACCTAGACAACAAACAGAAGAAAACAAGTGACGACAACAGAGGGGCCAATTAATGTTCTTGCTGCTGTTGCAATTGATCCGCACGTTAGCTCCCATGAAATCGCACGAGGAAGTGGCACGAGTGAGGCAAGTTTCCTATGCAGTCTCCATCTACTTTGGTTCCATCCCTATCTCATCTCCCTCCATAAAAAGCTGCACTGAAACAGTTATGAGAATCGTGTTAATTTCTGTACATGAGCATTATGACAGTATACTCCAGATGAATCATGTTTCTTGAGTGGTGACGCCACATTTTCCAATCGTGACCAGGTAAACTGCGGAAACATGCGCTATTAGTTTGTTGACTATCCCCGCTGGATTCGTCAGGTGGAACGTCAGCGCCCATGGAGTTTAAGCGCATGGTGTGTGATAGTGAACCATCAGCCCGTAGGCCCGTTTTTCGAGGAAGGAGCAACACTGGACGCTCACAAGTACTGCTGACTATCTTCCACGGATCTAGACGACTTCCTCTGCAGACTAGGAGGAACTTGCGGTACGAAAATGATGGCTGTCCAGCCCATAGTGCACGAAGTACACAGCATGTCTTCATAAAATGTGCTCTGGACTGTCTTAACAGACATGATTTAATAATCGTCCAACAACTTTTGGCATTCTTCTTGATAATGGCTTCAAAGCCGGAATCTGGATATTACAAAGGATAAATCACCAGGAATGCTGTTTACGAAGGGCAGCACAACAGATCGGATCACCAGGCTGACGTACAAATTTGAGTTCAGGATTCGCGGGACAACCACAAGAGTGCTCCTGCTGTCATACGAAATCGCACGCCAGGCTACGATTCCAGCAGCAGCTCCAGTGTGTGTAGCACGCAAACACATCGGTTGCAGGCCCTCAACTGGTCCCCCTCTAACCAACACACGGCCATCATTGACACTGAGGCAGATCCAGCTTTCATCAGAACACCACACACTTCCACCATGCCCTCGAAAGAGGTCTCGTTTGACACCAATGAAGTCGCAAATGGCGGTACTTTGGGTTGGTTTGGAATGCACGCTGCAGGATGCCTAGATCGGAGCTGTCCTTGATGTAAACGGTTTGTGGAAGTTTGTTGCGTTACCATGGTACCAGCTGCGGCTCAATTTGCCGTTGGAGATGCAGTGCGATGTATCAGAGCCACACGCTGAACACGATGGTCTTCCGTCTCGGTAGTGCTATATGGCCGCCCTGTGCCCGATCTTCCTTCGACCGTATGTTCTCGTGGCCACCCTGCCTGGAACCGTGTACAATGGCTACATTGCTACATTCCAGACACGGTTTTCTGCAGTATCGCAGAAGGAATACCGAGCTTCTTGTAGCCTTATGACATGACCTCGTTCAAACTCTGTGAGGTGTTGATAATAGCGTTGCCGCTTTAAAGGCAATCTTGACTGACATCAACCCACCTTGTCCAATCTCAAAGGTAAATAACGCTCACGACTGTTACAGTGTGTGTTTAAAGCAAACCTGATTTTCATCCTCATAGTGGAGCTAGTAGCGCCACTCTTATGCGACTGATGCGAAATAGGAATAGACATCATCTGATATGCAGAAACACACCTATCAACTATCGTTTATGTCGTCGAACTCCTTATTAGTGTAGAGACTTTTCTTCCGTCAGTGTATATGTTGTGTGCTGGATATAAGAAGCAGCACGAGGCTCTTCGCGCTGATGACTCCGCTGCTCGACTCGCTGCGCCTCACTTCGTTACCGTCGCTCGCCTACGCCACTATCCCGACGCAATGTCCGGACGTGGGAAAGGAGGAAGGGGCAAGATTGCTGCCTCCATCGAGGTCCTGCTAAAGGCAGTCAGGAACAACGATTGCGGCAACAAGAAGAAGAAGAAGCGGAAGCCCGTGCCACAATTACAGTGCTGTAAGTGTCAGAAGATGGGACACACAGCCAGGACTAGCGACGGCGCGGTGGCGTGGGTGAAGTGCGGGAAACCGCACGATACACGCAACTAAAACAAACCGAGAGACACCGCTGCCGCGTGCGTAAATTGCGGCGGCGCGCACGCCGCCAATTCGCGCAGCTGCGGCTACCTGAAGCGATGGAAGCGGCAGAAAAGAGTCACCACACATGAAGAGGTGGTCAAAGAAGAAAAGGTGGACACATCGCCCTCCTAGTCAAGCAGGGGAAGGGGGCCGCACGACAACAAAGACGACGAGGGCGTGTTCCGCGAAAAGTTGCGGAAAGCCAGCGATGACGCCACTGCCGCTCTCAAATCCGCCATGGCGGAGGAGAGGGCGGGCGTGAGGGAGGAAGTCGACGAGATGAGTCGCGAGGTGACACCACTGGGGCTGTACCTCGCACCTCGCACAACACCTGAAGAGGCGCCGACCCTCAGCAGTACGGGGGTAGACGCGGAAACACAAACGACCGTCTCCCTGGCCGATGCGGAAACGCAGTTTGCTAGGGAGGCGGTCGTGGAGTCGGGGACACCCTCCGACAGCAAGAACACGGCCCCCTTGGAAACGGCCGCCCCTTCTGCCTCTGCAGATACCCAGACGGCGGAAGAGACGCTCATGGAGACCGAGGTAGAAGAAGACGAGCAGGACTTTGATTGTCTGCCCCTCCCCAACAAGAATTGTGTGAGGGAGGTACTCAGCAACACTCCAGACGCCCTGCGCCACGGCAGATATCCCCACCATGGAAATCCATACCCCTTCACTGAAACCGATATCTCTCCCCTCCCACACAAACCCTATTCGTTCCACTGGGGGTTTGCACCCCTAAACCAGGGGATTAAAGGGGGGGAATTCGTCCCGCGTTCGGATCTTGAGTTAATAAACTGCTACCCGATCTTCATTGACGACGACTGGAGGTACCTGACGGAAGAAGCCGTGCTGTACATCAAACAGAACACACCGCCAATGAACCACTCCTGTCTGAACAAAATCGAGTTCGGATAGCCAGGAAACCACAAGAAGAAGAAGAAGAAGAAGAAGAAGAAGAAGTAGAAGGCAGAGACATCTGGCCGATAATTCTTTGTTACAGATAACCCAGACGCCCATCCAGAACCAGACAGAAAACAACCTAACCAGCCAGGAATAGATGAGGAACAGCCTCCTAAAGATTAAACTCTATGCCTCGGGCAAAGGACAAGACCCGTCATTTTAGCGTCAGCGTCAGCTTTTCGCGCTGATGATGGTGTTGTATTTAGGAAAGTCCCAACTCTAGAGAATTGTAGCGATTTTGTGAAGAGAAACAATCAGTCGTCAGCTGCAAAATAAAAATTGTGCAGCTGACGACTAATTAGTTCTACGTCTTTCACAGCTGCTGAGTGACAGTCATGAACAAAATTTTAATTGTAGCGATGTAGTGGGACCTGCAGACCCCATGTAGCGCGGTAACTGATGCATCAGATATAAGTGCAGAAGTTTTCAATAATTGCACGAACATCGAAATGGTAGGTATTGAGATAAGTGTTGGCGGGACAGAAAATCGACTGAAAACTGTCAGTAGAAATATTGCATATATACAGAATGAGATACCTGTGAGATTCAATAGAGATTGCGCGTAGGAACTTGCTTCCCTTCTAACAGCAACTGACCGAAGGTCACTGGAGTAAGGAAGGGTACCGAGCGATGGGAGAAAAATGCACATTCTCGTGTAATGAACACATACACAAAATTTTAAGTCTATCTGCGTGACATCAGTTTGTTGTAGAATCATTGTCTATACTCACGCAGTATGACTTTTCTGGAAGATGAAGATCTCCAGTATAACAAGTATCAATGTTGTCAAAAGGTTTCTGAGTACGCACTAATGCTGTAAATACTTCTGACCTGTTGCCCGGGAAAAAATAAACGTTAATGGCTTGCTCTTGCCCATATACTTGGAGGCACTAACCAACCTGAAAACATACTACTCCTAATAGCTACAATTATTTGTCTGACAATGACGTAATGGCTGATGTAATGTTGAACATTCCACCGATCTGAGTCACCAATAGAAATTACTGCACTTATGCCAGTTGCACCCTGTTTACAAGTGATCTAATGTATAACGTCGAAAACTCCATGAGGCTGGTTTCAGATGGTGCAATTACTTAGCAACTCCAGAACACCGTACCTAAGTACAGTAAGACCTGCTGAGGATCGGTAGCTTCTGCTAGGGCTCGAGGTTGGCCCCGAATGCAAATAAATGTAGTTTAACGATCATAAACAGGCGAAGATACGTGTTACTGTAGGATTATCGCCGATAAATAACTGGCAATGAGATGCATAGGAGACAGTCGGGAGTGACATGAAATGACCCCACAGAATAATTTGGAGGAAAAGTATATATCAGGTTGACATTATGCGCTTCCATTTCCGTGACGAGAAACAAAAACACGTGTTAACTTATAACAGCACAACTCACGACTGAGCAGCTGCATCGATGTGCCGCCTGGACTAAAAGCAGCTTATAGACCAAGGTCAAAGATATTGTGCCTACGAAAGCCTGCAGGGTCACCAAATATTGCAAAGAAAATCAGTCTCATTACTTTATTGTCGCACCTCGTATATAGATTAAGAACATCGAAGGGCCTATAAAAATTCCTTGGGGAACGCCAAATATCACTTCTGATTTAATCGATGACTTTCTGCCAGTTTCTATTAACTGTGACCTTTCGGATAGAAAATCGCGAATGCAATCA
This sequence comes from Schistocerca cancellata, assembly GCF_023864275.1. NCBI lineage: Eukaryota > Metazoa > Arthropoda > Insecta > Orthoptera > Acrididae > Schistocerca > Schistocerca cancellata. The sequence goes on from NC_064632.1 coordinate 107,951,139, forward strand.
CACAAGTGAGACGAAACGTACACAGTTTGTCTAGAAGCCGCTTATAAGGAACATAGTCAAAAATCTTCTACAAATTTAGAAATATGGAATAAATCACAGGTCCCTTGCACATAGTACTCATTACTTCTACACATGTAGCGCCAATGGGTGTGCATTACATTCCCTGTTCACGCAGAAGATAATGGTTGATATTTAAAATGCACGCAACTTTTCTATAAGGTTGAGACCGCCATCTTTCAGAAGGAATGAAGTACTGGAGATTTCAGAGTTTCTTACTCTTTCTGTTAAGATCGTTGTGTTATAAGAATGTGACTGACGACAGATTATCACTAAATGAAGATGATAGTGCCATTCTTCATATTTAATCCACTTCTCCAGTGCAGAGAAGCATTATGTCTCTAATATCGTTGTTATTACTGAAGAACGGAGGTCCACTGTTAATCACTTTCAGCTACCCTGTCCATCAAAAAAGTCCCTAAACTTATTACTGACTTATATGGGACGTCAGCGCAACATATGCAGTAAAACTTTGAGGTAACAACAGATCTGGATTTGACAGCCAGTTGATGACGATGATTTTGGTTTGTGGAGCGCTGAACGGCGTGATTATCAGCGCCCGTACAACTTCCTGATCTTTGCACTGTCCAGTCTCTCCACGTTTTCAGATGATGATGAAATGATGAGAACAACACAAACACTCAGTCCCCGAACGGGGAAAGTCCCCTACCCAGCCGGGAATCGGAGTTGGGACCCAGCGATCCAGAGAATGCAACGCTGACCACTAGACCACGAGCTGCGGACTCGGCATTCAGTTGTCACCATGTGGTGTTCAGTAATGAAAGTTGTGTGTCAATGTTGTTGTATCACAAATCGCAATGAAACGACATTTCTAAATCAAATGTTCAAGACATTTTCCAACACGTTTTGAACAACACAAAACACTTTGACTTCCGAATAAAAACGATGCATGAACGTCTGCCGCTGTAACACGCCTGGGGGTAAAAATGGCGGGGGACCCTTAAACTGTATTTTCAATTCTGAACCGTGCGCCTTTCCATACCATGTACCTGATAATTCCTCGGCAGCCGTATTGTTATGCTCCACACTTCTGCTGGATTGCCTGAAATTATGAATCTAAAACCTAGGACGCCAAAGGGGAGGGGGGGTTCGTTGAACCCACAATTTTTTTATGTCCCCTACTTTTGCCCAAGTAACCTTCATATTACGTATTCACTTTGAGTTATGGTTTGTTGGCTATTTTATGAAACGTTAGTGTCAATATATTTTATAGAAAATTCCTGCTTTGAAAGAAAATATAAATAAACTTACAATGGGTCCAACACCCCCGCCCCCCTTTAGGCTTCCATGCTATAGAAAATTTCCCTTAGTAGGCTTTCGTATTTCTCACCTGTACAACAAAGCAAGTTAGTTTCTTTTTGGATGGTATTCTTGATATTCACAACAATCGGTTTACTTTCAGAGGAAGTGACTGTTGATGTCAGTCAGCTGTCATTTATCTTGTTAACTTGCAGTGAGTTGTGCAGTTCCCTACTGTTCACACCCAGACTTAGAAATGACTAAAAGAATACGTGACTCATCTTTAGAAAGAGTTCTGAATAAAATTTTAGATGAAGATCCTAACTCGGGGAGTGAAAGTGAATATGAGAATGGTGTTATGGAGTATGATTCATATCGGGAAAGTGATGTGGATGTTAGAGAAGATGAAGATAGCGCAGCTTCAGGCAGTGACCATCAGGATGTTATTGTGGCCTAGTCTGGAAGAAGGTACGTACCCACACAGCCTAGAATTCCTCGGAGGTCTGTGGCTAATATTGTAAGAGAACAGGCAGGAGTAACCCCAGCTGGTGTTTGTCATTCACCTGTAGAAGCCTTGAAGTTACTTCTTACGCCTGACATCATGGATATTATAGCAAAACATTCAAATGAAGAGGCAGTTAGGCAAAATGTTACTTTGACTAATGAGAAAGAATTGTATGCCTTTATAGGAATCCTGATACTTACGGGGGCAAATAAGCACAATTCTGTCAGTGTACACGATCTTTGGTCAGACCTAATGGGTCGGCCAGTTTACAAGGGTATTATGGCAAGAGAACGTTTCAAGGAACTTATTGCAATCACAAGGTTCGATGCCAAAAGCACCCGCCAGCTAAGAAGTGAAGCAGACAAGTTCACAGCAGTCCGTGATGTTTTCAACAAAGTGAATGATAAGTTTCCACTACTGTATAAACCAGGGGTCCACCTCACCATTGATGAGATGCTCAGCTTGTTTAGAGGGCGCTGCCCCTTCAAAGTGTTTATGAAGGATAAACCGGGCAAGTATGGCATCCTTATAAGCATGATGTCCGATGCAGTTGACGTCTTGAATATGGAACCCTATGCAGGTAATGTTCAGAATTTGTTGAAAGAAGAACAGGGTTCAGCAGCTGTCATCAAACGTCTAGCAGCACCTGTGAAAAATACTGGTCGAAATATTACTACAGACCGGTACTACACATCGGTGGATTTGGAGGAAGAGTTATACCAAGACTACAAAGTTACTACAGTATGAACTCTCCAGTCAAACAGGAAGCATATTCCAGATATAATGAAGAACACGTCAAAGCGAGAGCTATATTAATCAATGTCCTTGTTCACAGACCCATCAACAGGTAGGCCTCCAGTAACTTTGGTGTCCTACATAGCAAAAACGAAACCAAGTAAAAACTTACTGATGTTGTCAACAATGCACCAAGATAAAGATACTGTTGGAGGAGAGAAGAATAAAGCCGAAATAAATGCATATTATAATTCCACTAAAGGTGGAATTGATACCATTGATCAAATGGCGCATATGTACACCTGCAAGAGGGGAACAAAGAGATGGCCTCTATATGTATTTTACTCTCTCATCAACATTTGTCCAATCAATACAACCACCATATTCATACAGCGACATCCAAAATGGCATGAAAAGAAACACAACAAACATAAACTTTATCTTCTACAAGCTGGGATGGAACTAGTGAAATTGCAGGTAGAAGAAAGAAGTGCCAATGCAAGAGGGTTATGTAACCAAATTGTTCAATCAATTGAGACTATTCTACAAAAGAAAATCAAAGAAGTGACAACAGAAGCACGTCAGCCTCCTGCAGGGAAAGGTCGGTGCCATATTTGTGTAAGAGAAGCTAAAACAAAGAAGCAGAAGGACAACAATCTAAGTAAACCAAAACAACATTGTGGACAGTGTCATAAACATGTGTGTAACACACATTCAGAAAAAATTGTGAAGTGTGTATCTTGCCTTGAAGTTGAGGACTCAGAGTAGTCTATTGTATATGAATACATCTGAATTTTGTATTGTAATATGTCAATTTTTTATTCACTCAATCCAATATTTATAACAATTATCAACATTTATAAATCGATGCCTTAGTTAAAATACATAAACCATTTTGAAAGTTGTAATTTTTTGTCAGTAATACCTGTGGGCTCGCCGAACGCCCCCCCCCCCCCCCCCTTAGGCATCCAAGTTAGAAAAAAAGGCTTGGGCGTCCAAGGGTAAATATGCAAGCGGGTTTAGGGGAGCCACTCAACGTCAAACACAACACAGTCCTACGTCTGGTATGAACAACTGTATTCTGAGATTGATAAAAGAAAATTGCAGGTTGCGCTATATACATTCTAAATCCTAAGTTTTGATACCAACTACTAAATGATTATGTGTCCACAATATGACTTGGACGAGCGTATGCGTAACCGACACGACGCGGGTGATTGTTGATGATGCGGAAACGCGAGGACCGAACGCACTTTCTCACGCTCGCAACAAGACACTGGTACTTTTTTGTGGTAACTAATTTTTACTGATTATATTAGTTCATTCTGGGAGACCGAACACGGCGCGGATGATTGATACTGTATGGTACGACACGCAACAAGAGGATACACAAATACGTTATCGGCAGCACTGCTCACTTTTAATTACTTCTTGACGCACTTTCCTCTGAATCATTTCCATAAAAAAATGGTTCTGAGCACTATGGGAATTAACAGCTGAGGTCATCAGTCCCCTACAACTTAGAACTACTCAAACCTAACTAACCTAAGGACAGCACACACATCCATGCCCGAGGAAGGATTCGAACCTGTGACCGTAGCGGTCGCGCGGTTCCAGACTGAAGCGCCTAGAACCGCTCGGCCACATCTGCCGGCTCATTTCCATATTTCATCACTTTACTGTAATAGCAATTGTAGCAACACTTTCATACTAACAATGCCTCTCACATGCAGAGCTACCCTCAACACAACATAACAGTTCCTTGTCCCGTGCTCGACTCTGCAGACGCGGCTACCAGCAAAGATACTAAACAACTAATCCAGCGATATGACAGTACGCTTACACCGCGACTTGATTGAAATCAAAACGCGGACAGACATTTTGTGGAAAAAAAAAACACAGATGAGAGACTTGGAGCCCAAAACGACATTGTGCAGCGTCAGCTCTTTGACGGTATAACCGCTATTAAAGCCAATGTGACGTACTAGTTGAATATCCAAAGGAGAACATTTCTGGCTGTTCGCCATAACTATATCAAAGTACTGTGCGTTGACCTCAAGTTCAGCGATGTAGAAGACACGAAGAACTAAACCCACCATCTTTACTTCTCTCGTTTTTTTTATTAGTTCAGGTTAGAAAATTTTTGGCCTGACAATGTATTATGCTCAAGAAAACAGATCTCCATAAATATGAGAATCTTCTGCATCGTATACTAGAAACCCGACTTTTTTTACCCTCACAAGTTTTTAGTACAGCAGGTTTAGTATTATTAACTGTAGACTTCTGGGCTGTTGGTCATATATCTGAATAATAGTTACACTGTAAAGCAAAGGAATGTAACAAATGCAGTGATAAGACGTCATGTTGGGAGTGGCATGGATATGAAACGAGAGAAATACCCGGTACTTGTAAAAGGTAGACGTCCTACCATTCGTGTCCCATATCACAATACTGACAACGTATTATGTTCACACTTTGTAGAATATTGCGTAGAGCTTTTGAGTATGCAATAATTTACTCTCTATTTTTTACCTTTCCTACTGTATTCCGTCGAATTAAATACTTGCAACTAAAAGCAAAAGCAACTACTTCCTAACTGAGTGAAACTACTGACCACAGAAACTAATGAAAACATTTTTTTCTATCGAAAGTCTGTTTGTATAGTTTCATAAGGTTTATGGCATTTTCAGTTCAGTTAAATGCAGCAAAAATATCCGAAACGTCCAAAAGAAGCCGTTTTAATGTTGTGTATCAACAAAATGAGTAGGTACCAACTTGCTCAATTATTTTGTATTTTTTTAACTAATTGTTCCTGGCGTTTAACTGCTGAATATCTAATGCCTTAGTTTCTACTAATTTCAAAGTATTTAAATAAAGTATTAATAGTTATATAGCGTATATTGTAACCATAGCGTATCTGACACTGCTAATTCCACTGTGACAGCTGCTAAACTTGATTAATGGGAAACTATAACTTGGCGTATCTGCCGAATATTTTGGCATAAACTGGTATGTTAATACAAAATCTGTGCTTAAAAAGTCCATATGTGTGTTTCCTTTATAACACTCATGAAGCCTGTAGCAAAATTGTTGACCAGCTTCTAGAGGATGTCTTTCGTCAGATATTTACGTCTTGTGGCACTCTGCCAGTATTCTGCTATTTCATCGCTTTAATGATGGCAAAACACATTACTTCGTGAAAAAATAGTACTAAACGTAATAATTAAGATTTCTTGGAAAGTATCTGTGTTCAAATGCGAGGATCGACGCATACGAACGCAAAAACGCGACCGAAAGTACAGAAGACGTGTAATCACGGTAATAAGTAATTTTTTGACAGGTTAGTAGACTTAATGCTCTCGTTCTGAGTCCATAAATTTTTCAGTGAAAACGAGCCCAACGAGAAGGCACTAAGGAAACTAAAAGTGGTTCAAACCACAAAACAGAGTTGTCGAGCCGACAAAACTACGCTGCGACGCTTGCGCGGTAATGTTCATTTGTTTGTGTATGTGTAGGTTTTTGTGCGTGCCCAAATGTGTGTGTGCTTGTGTGTGTGTGTGTGTGTAACTGTGCGGTATGCTGTGTTTGTAAGGCGGACGTGTGTGGCCCCCTAATCCTCTGCGCTAATTAGCGAAGCGCCACGAGCCTTCCACATGCAAGCCCATTAAGAAGCAACGCTCTCCACACAAGTGCCAGCCCACGCAAGCACACAGAGGACAGACAACACACGGAGGAGATGCGAGAGAAGAGGAGTCTGCGCCACGAGAGGGCCACCAAGGGTAGACAATCAGAATTCACTTCGTTTCTTCGCTACCAAGGCACATAATACTCAGTGACGGATCGAACAAGCAGGACAAAAAAGCAGACTAGCACCGGAAAAAAGCAATTTTGGCCAAGGAAATACTACTAATATCAAACATAAATCTTAGTTTGAAGAAGAATTTTCTGAGAATGGACATGTGTGGGCAAATTATTGCATGGTATTGAGTCACGGAAAGTGCTAAAAAGGAAATAGAAGGGAATGGAAGCACCTGAGATGTGGTGCTACAAAACGTTGAAAGTTAGGTGGACTGTTAAGGTAAGAAATAAGGTATCTGCAGAATCGGCGAGGGAGGGCATAAATGGAAAACAGTGACAAGAAGAAGGGACAGGATAGTAAAATATCTGCAGAGAGGTCAGCGATTAACTGTCTGGTGGAGTTGTAAAGGGTTAAAATTGTAGAAAAAGACAGAGACTGGAATGCATCCAGCAAATTATTGAGTATGTAGGTTGCAAGTGTTTCTTTGAGTTGGAGAGGTTAGAACAGGAGAGAAATTTCTGGTGGGCCGTATCAAACCAGTCGGAAGACTGGTGTCTCAAAAAAGAAGGTAGTGTGCAGCGCACATGGACAGTAGACACTGCTAGTCCAGTGAAATGTCGTCGTTCTAGGGCTGTCGAATACTAAATGATATCTGCCGTCATTGGGAAATTTCAGCGATCATTTTCTCTCTGAAAAGAGTTGTTCCCTGTGGCGTGAAATATCAACCCTTGGCCTTTGTTCCAAACTCTTTTAAACGTCTATTCCTAGACACTTGCTTTATTTCTTGCCTGCAGGAAAATGTTATCGTAGGATAATAGAAATATTACGTCACTTTTGCAGTCAGACCTAAAAATTCCTGTAGAAAAGAGAAATCCAGTGTGGAGATCTAAAACAATGCAAGAGGTAAATGTGACTGGTTGACCACTGCAATAAAAATCGATGAGGTAGAACAAGTGGGTAAATGAACTACATCTCGATGTCCGCAACTACCAACTAGAGATGGGGATCCGCTCTTGAACTGATTCATAGAGTTGAATCTTTCAAAGGAGTGAACAATCAGTGATTCACAAAAAAAGAACGGTAGCTCCAAACGTTTCCCATGGCAGAGAGAGAGAGAGAGAGAGAGAGAGATGGAGCATATCAGCAGCGCCTCTGCTGGTCACAGCACAGTGCACGCCACACAGCACAGCCAGCGCCGGCCTCTGCCCTGCTTCTACCTTGGCTGCCTGCATTGTGCAGTGCCCCATTGGATTTTGTGTTTCACATATGCCGTGCCGTCTCTGTGCGTCGTCTGCCACGTGCAGTGTCTGCCGCAGCTTAACTTCGCATCGCACTCTGTCGGCGATCGTTTCAGTCGCACGTCCTGCCCTCTGGGCAGTTGATGCAAGCAACAGGACAGAGAGCCACCTAGCGGATAACATAGGAACTACTTGCAACAACCTGCTTGCTAGGGAACGGACGATTTGTCTCGGAGTGGGTGAGTGGTGGCCGTTCACCGCTCCCCCCACCCTCGGAACTTGCCCGCTCAACGCTCACCCCACTGTTCTCGACTCCAGCCAGAGCGTTGAGCAAAGCAACTCAGGTGTCACTCTGGTCTCTGCGGTCTTAGCTCACGAGCTCACGCAGTAATACAGCTCGCGGCTCGACCTGCTCGACTCAGTGCTTCTGCATCGGAGTTCGTCTCTACTGGATATTGTTCTTCGTAGTAATACCGCTATGTATATTACATTATTATGTTGTGTGTACATCATTTGTTTTTATTTTATTTTTATTTGTTTAAACTGATCAGATTAGGTTCCTGACGACTCCTCTTACTGTAGGATTTTTATTATGGACACTCGAATTTACGCTTTAATTACGAGCGAACCAATAAACGTATCGCAAAATGTGATACACCAATATTTTCCTTGCTTTATTCTAGGTAAGGCTATATGCAGCACTTTCGTTTTACAGTGAAATTTATATTTTTTTTCTTATTCTGGTACGGATTTTGCGATTTTAGGCGTCTTCGGAAGGAAACGTTCACTTTAAAAATATATGGCTTGCGATGTATTTGTATGAGGTTAATGAAATTTTAATACATTATAGCCAAATATATTGTTAATGTAAATCTCAAGTTACAACATTTTCCGATCACCCAAAAAACCACAATAGTGCAAAATAAATCAGTAATCAAAAACTTTGTCATATCGTGGAAATTTCAATAAACAATACAAAATTCTTACTCATTATCTTTGTTACTTCAAAATAGGATCAAATAAGATCAAAATACAGGTATAGTACCGGAATAAACCAAGTTTAAAGGGCAATGTGCCTTCCATTTATTTTCTATTGTAAATGAGTGGTGAGTCATGAAAAAGAGCTAATTCATTTCAGGGAATGAACAGTTCTGATCCGATCTCTGAAAAGAACAGTTTTGCCCATCTCTACTACCAACCATTCCTAGTCCCACAGCTGCACAGATCCCTGACTCACCGGCGAGATGATAGTCTGCAGCTGTATAGCAGAAGACAGTCTAATGATAACATGCAATGTGGAGGGGGCAGAGGCTATGGCGTCCATATGGCAGTGACGCACTGGAAAGCTACATCATCAGTGTTGACTTCTACAGGCTAACTTCAAGTGACGAGAGTCTACGTGTGTCGATAGTTGGACGTCACTTGTTGCAAGGTCGACCAGTGAGACCCTCACCACTGAGTTGCAGGTTTCGTCCGAAGCGCTGTGCGAAGTGCAGCAAGACCTCGCCAGCTTGTATGGTGGTGAACCAATGGTGGATATGACGAGGCGGAAGGCGTCCCGTCCTTGTGAATCTTCGGTAAGGTATAAGCAGTAGGTGGTCTAGAATCTTCTCCCACAGGCACTGCGAGCACCTACAAAGTACTTGGTCACTATCCTCGCTCCACATGCGGGAGACTGCGAACAACATACTAAAAATTCAGCAGATCTTTTCAAGTGAAATAACCGTCTACGACTTAGTGAGGGAACATTATGGTCAGTTTTGATGAGCTGGCACTGTTTACGAAGGTGTATGTCAATTATGGTTTGGACATAGTGTCCTAGTTCTTTGTAAGTGATGTGGTCGAGCTATTTAGACACACACTTATGTCTTCGTAATTCCTGTACAACGGCCAGTATTACGGTCAGACGTAGGGAGTTGCAATTGGTAGCTCATTAACTCCAGGTGTTGCAAACCTCTGCATGGAGAATTTTGGGGATATGGCCTTAGACACGGCGCTATTAAAGCCTAGTTGTTTCTTTCAATGATGACACGTTCGTCATTTGGCCCCACTTACGTGAGAAATTTGAGGACTTCTTGGAACACCTCAACTGCATTAACAATAACATTCTGTTTACTATGGAAGTAGAAAACGAGGATACATATCCCTTCCTCGAAGTTCACGTCCGCCGCAAACGATATGGATGCCTAGGCGACAGCTTCTATAGAAAATCCACCCACACCGATCTGTACTTGTACACCGTCACCCAGGACAGAAGCACACTGTTTTAAAACATTTTTGCATCGTATAAGAATGATATCAGACGCTGATGACTTTTCTCATGAGCAGAGGCACCTATGCAACGGTTTGATAACAATGGCTACACGTCCATCAAATAAATAAAGTGATTTCAAGCAAGACTCGCAACAAGACCACCGACGAGGACCAGGAAAAGAATTTCCTTTCTTGATGTTCGGCGGCTCTGTGTCGGGCACGATAAGCTGCCTGCTGAAACGACAGAAGATCAAATCGATCTTCAGTTTGTGACAAAAATCCGCCAATCACAGAGACCAGTTAAAAAGCAGCAGGTCTCTGAACACCTGGGGTCTACAAGACACCTTGCGAGTGTGGCCAGTCAGACAAAGAGTACGCACTGTGGAACAACTCAGGAAAGAGCACCACGAAAGGTTTTATCGCCTACCCTACAACTAGAAATCTGCTTTACCTTATCGGTTTTGCTTTAGAAAACAGACATCGGATAAAATTTGACGGAACATCCGTCTTGGCTCGTACAATCGGATTCTGGGATTACGTAATTAAAGAAGCTATTGAAATAAAACTTGCCGATAGCTCGGTGGCCTGTAGCTCAACTCGGGATCCAGCGATCGCGCGCTTGAAGCGGGCACATCAGACTTACATGGTCATGTAGCGGGCGCCAATGAATCACAGCTGACAGCTGTTGTATATAACGTGCGTACTGGCAGTCCTGTGGCGGTCGTACCACTTGACAACGGGCAAGGAGTGTCTGGCCGAAAAATTGTGTAATATACCTACACTCCTGGAAATGGAAAAAAGAACACATTGACACCGGTGTGTCAGACCCACCATACTTGCTCCGGACACTGCGAGAGGGCTGTACAAGCAATGATCACACGCACGGCACAGCGGACACAACAGGAACCGCGGTGTTGGCCGTCGAATGGCGCTAGCTGCGCAGCATTTGTGCACCGCCGCCGTCAGTGTCAGCCAGTTTGCCGCGGCATACGGAGCTCCATCGCAGTCTTTAACACTGGTAGCATGCCGCGACAGCGTGGACGTGAACCGTATGTGCAGTTGACGGACTTTGAGCGAGGGCGTATAGTGGGCATGCGGGAGGCCCGGTGGACGTACCGCCGAATTGCTCAACACGTGGGGCGTGAGGTCTCCACAGTACATCGATGTTGTCGCCAATGGTCGGCGGAAGGTGCACGTGCCCGTCGACCTGGGACCGGACCGCAGCGACGCACGGATGCACGCCAAGACCGTAGGATCCTACGCAGTGCCGTAGGGGACCGCACCGCCACTTCCCAGCAAATTAGGGACACTGTTGCTCCTGGGGTATCGGCGAGGACCATTCGCAACCGTCTCCATGACGCTGGGCTACGGTCCCGCACACCGTTAGGCCGTCTTCCGCTCACGCCCCAACATCGTGCAGCCCGCCTCCAGTGGTGTCGCGACAGGCGTGAATGGAGGGACGAATGGAGACGTGTCGTCTTCAGCGATGAGAGTCGCTTCTGCCTTGGTGCCAATGATGGTCGTATGCGTGTTTGGCGCCGTGCACGTGAGCGCCACAATCAGGACTGCATACGACCGAGGCACACAGGGCCAACACCCGGCATCATGGTGTGGGGAGCGATCTCCTACACTGGCCGTACACCACTGGTGATCGTCGAGGGGACACTGAATAGTGCACGGTACATCCAAACCGTCATCGAACCCATCGTTCTACCATTCCTAGACCGGCAAGGGAACTTGCTGTTCCAACAGGACAATGCACGTCCGCATGTATCCCGTGCCACCCAACGTGCTCTAGAAGGTGTAAGTCAACTACCCTGGCCAGCAAGATCTCCGGATCTGTCCCCCATTGAGCATGTTTGGGACTGGATGAAGCGTCGTCTCACGCGGTCTGCACGTCCAGCACGAACGCTGGTCCAACTGAGGCGCCAGGTGGAAATGGCATGGCAAGCCGTTCCACAGGACTACATCCAGCATCTCTACGATCGTCTCCATGGGAGAATAGCAGCCTGCATTGCTGCGAAAGGTGGATATACACTGTACTAGTGCCGACATTGTGCATGCTCTGTTGCCTGTGTCTATGTGCCTGTGGTTCTGTCAGTGTGATCATGTGATGTATCTGACCCCAGGAATGTGTCAATAAAGTTTCCCCTTCCTGGGACAATGAATTCACGGTGTTCTTATTTCAATTTCCAGGAGTGTAGATTACTTGACACGGCATGAAACCTGAGAACTTCTTATTCTACGTTACCGCCGCGAGACTCTGCATTCTTACAATGTATTTGTGTGTCTTTCCTGATTTATACAAGTAATTAGTATGTATTACGATTAAGAATATTCAGTTTAATTTCTGTGTGAAAATTTTTGTGTGCAACTGTCTTAACTACGAGTAATTGTGAATTAGCATTGTGCACTATATTGTCCCACTAGATAATATCTTTATTACTGGTGCCAGGTACTTTGGAAGTGGCACTGAACAGATTATCATCAGTCTCAACTCCAGGAACTGAACAAATTTAAGAAAAATTATGATGTAACTACAGTCATCCATACTGCTTGGTACCCCCATGAAGAAACGTTTTGTATAGTCTGAACCTACAGCACAAGAAAATGCAATGAGAAACTTATTATCTGGGAGCAAGTGAACTTTTAAACTTTTGAGGGCAAAGGGCTCAGCAGAAAAAGTTAAATTTGTTGTTCAAAATGGTTGTTATTCCACCCTAATGATTTCCACAATGAGCCATGCCACTGCCATAGCTGAGCCATGCCCATGCGATCTCGGTAGCAGCCACTCTGCAGGAACGTCTTTACTTGGTTGATGGGTAACTGGCACCTACTGTGACATATGACTGCACACGGCATATGTTAGGGGATTTGGCTTACTGGAATCACAGTGTGCTGTTTGCGGTTCACTGTTGCTGCAGGTGCGTTTATCTTGGCGTTGGCCTGCGTGTTGGTGACACCCCGTTAGATGGAGAGAATAGACAGGATCTTCGCTTTCCGTTTTGAAATGTAACATATAAAAGGGATGAAGAACTTGGTGGTTGATTTTTTTCAGTCACATCATACAGCATGATGATAAGGCGGATGAGCCCCTCATAAATAAAGGAGCCGATTTGTAGCGGAGCAGTCCCCAGGGAGATCCCAGGAGCGTTTGGGAATTTAGCAGACAACATGCAGAGCGTCGTCTCCACGACGTAAAATCAGAGTGCAGAAGTGGTGGGATATTAAATAAAGGGATGCTCTACTGTCGAATCAGCTTTGATCGGAAGGACGGACAGTTCCTACCAAGGAATCCATCTAGTTCCATCATTTACTGTGTGGAGGGCAGCTAGAGTTATACAAAATGGTCGTGAAAATTAAAAAAACATCTTTCCAACCGTAAATGGCAATGTTCGGGAATTAGTTGGATAATGTGAGGAGCTTATGAAGGCTAATCCCAATCCCTGTACACGGGTGGGTGAATTTAATTACAACAGGGCAGAGAACCAGATGGATAAAATCTCCATTGACTTCCTAGGTCCTCCAGCCTGTAACAAGTTAAGGCAGATGGCATGTGTTAGCAGCAATTGACGGTTGCTTAATCACCGCCAGGCAGGTTGGATGTGACTAGCTTTTAACGTAAATTTTCTCTGTGTTTAGGACATTCAAAGTTTCCTGTCTGCTCTGTAACTTCGTTTGCACATTTTTGTCATATAAGTGTAGGCTTCCGCGGCCGTTGTCACTGTTAATAAAATTCTTCTGGCCGTTTGACCGCCTTATCGGTATATGAAGTTTTCCGACGTTTCGGCCACTAATGCATAAGGCCTTCCAGGGTTTTTGTTAAGGTAGACTGTCTAGCTCAGCACAATCCCTGAGGAAGGCCGTTTGAAATAGTGCCGAAACTTCGGACAATATGGTATAATGATAATGCTGTAAACAACCCAGAAAAAGTTTATTGATATTTTTGACATGGATTTTGTATTTTCGGAAATACCATTTTTGAATAAATTAAGATGATCTGAAAATGCGTCCCGATCCAAAACAAGTCATCCAGAGAATAAAAAAGTGAAATTTGCGACTTTGGACTGGCTTTTTCGTAGCACTGATTAAGATGTTTAGTTTCACCAGTGCCACATCTCATGTCACAACCGCCTCCTACTACAAACAACCCTCGTTTGATGAGTTAACTGGAATTTAAACTCATACCTGATGATTTTGCTCGTCCTGGTTCAGACTATATGGCATCAATCCATTGGGTGGCTTAATTTCGCTTTCAGTATCGACATACTCGAAACACTTAGGACCACCGTTGCGAATCTGAAGTTTGCCTTCCAAGTAAATTCGTCACTTAGGACTGTTGGTCCACTGACAATCTCTTGTCTTAGGATAAAGTCGTCAGGGAGAACTGGGAAGCTGCAAGTACAGTATAGGGCTTGCAATCCAGTGGGAGGCTGTCCAGTAGAACGAGGGAGAAAGGAAGTCTTTTCCT